>NC_135219.1:5598888-5898888 GCF_052324685.1 Brachyhypopomus gauderio
ATTTCAGTATCAAAATGACAAAATGACGCACACTTCATGTTCACGTGAATATTTTGAATTAGTTAATTGCCTACTTACTGAATGATTAGTTGTTTTCCTCCTGTTCCTTATGCATGGAAATCATTGCGTTATTATTATAATTTTTTAGACTATTTATTAATTTGCGTGATTTTTCTACATGTGGTCCCGCTTCCCCGTATCACCTGGACTAATTAAACTCCCGCTCCCGCCAATAACAATTAAATTCTGTCCCGCGCCGCAAGATATTCTGACGGGTCCCGCGAGACCTGCGGGAGTGCAGACCTCTATTGTAGAGCTCAATAATATTCTGTCCAAATGCATACAAGTGAAATATGGAATCCTGCAAGGCTACATCTTAGGACCACTATTATTTACATTATATATGCTACCATTGGGCATAGTTATAAACAAACATGGTGTCAGTATTCACTGCTATGCAGAAGACACCCAACTTTACATATCAGCCAAACATGATAACAAATCCAGATGTGGGAAAATTGAGGCCTGCGTAACAGATGTTAAATGTTGGATGTCGCTAAACTTCCTCCAACGTAATGGGGACTGTTATGTGCATGGAGTGCACGTTGTGTTTTCTGTCTACATCCATAGGTGGACTCGTTGCTGCTGTTAATCGCCCTCTGGCCGTGGACAATCAACATTGGAGAGTTCCACCAATCTGGTTACAGAAAGGCTTCATAGGCTAACCAATGGGATGCTGTGGAAGGCGGGCGGGCTGGCATAAATGATGGCTGCAAGGACGGACGGGGGACAGAGAGACACCTGATTGCTGTTTGACAGAGTTGTTGTGTGGCTGAGTGGTGTGTTGTGCAGAAAACCAGTCTAGTTCTATATGCATGTTTTCATGTGGTGTATGTAGGGGGTTATCAGTAGTGATGGGCCAATGAAGCCTCATGAAGCAATGAAGCTTTCCAACCCTTTGCTTTGCAAAAAGGTTCATTACTTGCGGCTTCATTCATCACTCACTAGTGACATCTGCTGGTGAATCTGTAACAGCCTTGTCATTCAGTTGGATCATACTTTCAAAGATTTGTAAATGCAATATTGTCACAAAGTTTCCATCAAACTCATGTTTAGTAACAGGAGAATCAATTAAATCATACTTAATTGTCATGTTTTAATTATTAAAATGATTTGTAGCCAATCTAATCCTTGACCATCAGTGGTTGTGTTGGGTTTTCTTTTATGTCTGGGACTTATTTGACAATGAAGATATGTTGTACTTTACTATATTGGGAATTGAGTGATTGCTGAGGCAGACTGAATGTTTTGAGTTAGAAACTGAGTTAAAAAACAGAATGTGTTTAATACTGAATACATGAAAGATCATAAGTTGTGTCTTTATATCAACCACAGATCACATAATGTTCAATTCAGAGGTACTTTGTCTGGTTCCATAAGGCTGGAAAGCTGGATATTGTTCCATGCATACTTATACTTTCCTTGGTTGAAAGGTAGTCAAGTTCGGTGTCTCTAGACTGCATTCCTGTAGGCTGAATTCCAATTCCGTGTACAATTCAGATTTGGAGTTACAAGGATTTCTGAAATATTGCATCTTTAGCTCTGGGTTTTAACTAGGGTTGCCACCTAGGTCTGACAAAAAACAAGGACACTGTCATACACGAACGTAAATTGTTGGGGGGGGAACGTAAAATGTTACCCGGGGGCGGGTGTAAAATGGACACAGCGAGAAAAACAGACGGATTTTAATTGTTCAAAAACAGTCTAAATAGTCGTTTGAACTAACCTAAACCGGGACATTAAATGATTTTTTTTTGCCGGGACAGAATATTAAAAAGAAGGAAAACCAGGACAAACCGGGACAGCCTGGGAAAACTGGGCCAGCAACATGAAAACCGGGACAGTCCCGGGAAAACCGGGACAGGTGGCAACCCTAGTTTTAACACAAGAATTCAAGGTGTTATAAACTGGGGTCAAACCTTGGGGAATCAGATAGGCCTGTGATTTAGGTTTACGAGTGTAGACCTTTCCTGCTCTCTGTGCTCTGTGCCCTCCTGAGAAGGGTTGATCCTGGCCAGAGCACGTTAATGGTCTTTGTTTTACTCTCAGACGATCAGATAAGTTAAGTCTTCCTAAGCTTTTTTGGAGAGGAGAGCCATTAGGAGTATGAATTCCTTGGTGCTTGTTACTGAGCGAAGGACCAGTGTTTATGTTTACATACAATTAAAGAGCTGTGGATGGGTTAGTCTCTTGCCTTCCAAGATGAAAGTAATCCACTTTGTGATTTTGCAATGTCTTTGGCTGTCTCCGCTACATGACCTTTAGAGTGCGTTAGGCAGTTGATATCTTGATGTAATCCAAAACTGTCCAGGCAAGATGAAAAATCCTTAGAAGTGGTGCAGTTTACATTGTCCATATGTATATTAAAATCACCCAGGAGAATAATATTAGGGAAGCGTGAACAGAGGAAGGTGAGAAATGCTGAAAACTCATTTATAAAATCCGTGTTGGGTTTGGGAGCACGATAAATAGCAGCTAAGACAGTGGGCTTTAGGCCACGCAACTGTATGGCTACTACTTCAAATGAATGATAAACGGGTAAAACGAGAGTGGAGGCTTTCAACTGTTCATGGTAAAGTATTGCGAGACCACCTCCTCGACCAGTGACACGCGACTGACAGATGTACACAAACCCAGCCGGAGTTAGCTCGTTCAGCTGGGAGAAGTCACCAGGTTGTTGCCAAGTCTTCGTGAGGCAGAGAAAGTCAAACTTACGGTTGAGGAGGATGTCACGGAGAAGGAGGCTTTTGCCCGTGAGAGACTGAGTGTTAAAGAGCCCGACATTAACATTAACTTCACAGTAGTCCGTAGGTGGAATGATGTTAGCCGACCTAGCTATCCTGGCTAGGACAGCATGATCAATATTCCTACCAGAGTTTCTCCGAGGGCGATGAGTTTTAGACCAAATGGTATATATGGCTGACACGTCGTCGATGTGGAAGTTCCATTGGGACCCGCGGTGGATGTATCAGCGTTGAAAGGGCCGAACGATGTCCGGGTAAGTGTGGAGTACCGGTGGCTTATACAGGCATCCCAAGTTGCAAAAGTTGATTTCAGAGAGGTTACCCCTCCGGAGGTTAAGTTGTTGACCGGGGGGGCGCGAGTGAAAGCTGTTGCTCGGTTTCTGCAACGGAAAACCTCGAGAAACCTCGTGAATTCTGAGTTAACTTACCCAGTTTTATCGCTTAATCTGCTTCTTGGAATACCCCCCAGGTGTGGGAGAGTTGTGAAACCACCGGAGATTAAATTTGTGATTCCTTAATACAGTCATCTTGGTTTTACAAAAGACAGTTACTTGAAGGTTAATAATATGATTTCATTGCATCCAACACAATTCATTTAGGTGTAAATTGTTGACATAACTGGATTAAGTAAATCCAACATACACAACTCGAAATAACCTTGGATGAAAAAGTCATGCATGCAGTGGTACAAACATTACAATTACCAAACAAACACCTTAAGACCTTAAGACTTGAAAGCTAACATTCAAACATTGACCCAAAAGAACCAACTCAAATACACACTAAATACACACACTAAATGTACAGGGACTAAATACACACAGAGCAACCAAACTAAACAAGGAACAGCTGACCGTACTTACAAGGGGCAGGGTTACAAGAGAGGCGTGAATAAAACAAAAGCAAAAACAAAATATAGACTTGAGACACAAGGGGTGGAGTCAAACATGAGACTGGTTAGCATGACAAATATGACACATTTTTATATTTTTATATTTGGTGCTTTTTTTGAAGATTATTTTGTTTGACCTTGTTGAATTTTTCATTGTAGTATCAAATCAAGTATTATTTCTGCTGGTAGAACTCCACAAATTTTGACACAACATGTAAGTTCTAGAACTGCAATAATAACTTAAATTAAATGTAATAAATAATAGTAAAAAAAAACATAACAATGCAAATCCATACTGAAATCATCTTCATGATGGTAATCAGTAGAGATTCAATTAAATGAAATTACACCATTCGATCTAATAACCAAAGCTACACCCATGTATGATGTACAGTTGTGATCAAATTTATTCAACCCCCAATGCTGCGAAGGGTTTTATGGAATTCAGTGCACATTTGTAATTGTGTTCATAATGAAATCTTACAAGGACTTGTTAAAGAACTAAATGCAACTAAGATAGCATCAATTTTTTTGTCATAAAGTATTAAATGGCCTTTTTGTGATTTCTTCATTGACACAATTATTCAACCCCTTTACGACTACCACTCCTAAGAACAGAGGTTCTTAGGAACAGAGAGCTCTGTACGAGCTTATATGTGGGTCAGAGGAAACCTCACTAATAATATCTTTATGGATTTATTTTATAATAAAATAGAGAATATTAGACAAAATTTCAAACCTTTTATAGGTAATCCAATTGGTCTGTCGTCTGGTTTGGTTGATATTGAACTAAATTTTGCATTTGTAGAAATGCTTGAAGCTTTTCATCTACTCCCACAATCAGAATTGTAGAAAATAATTTTATCATTAAATTGTACTACTTGCACACTAGACTTGGTTCCCTCAAAATTACTAAAAGAGGCATTACCAGTTGTGACTGAACCTCTTCTAATGGTACTTAACTTATCCATTACAATAGGTCACATGCCCAAATCCTGTAAATTGGTTGTCATTAAACCTCTGATCAAGAAACCAAATCACATATAATGTATATTCAAGATCATAGAAAAAGCTGTAGCCCAGCAATTATGCTTATATCTGCACAGGAATCACATATTTGAAAAGTTCCAATATGGATTTAGGCCCCACCACAGTACTGAAACAAATTATCTCCTTCCTGCCTCAGATCAAGGCTATGTATTTCTACTAGTGCTTCTGGAACTTAGTGCAGCTTTCGACACAATAGATCACAGGATCTTGCTGGAACGGTTAGAAAGTTGGATTGGAATCTTAGGCACAGCTCTTTCATGGTTCAATTTTTACTTAACTAATCACTATCAGTTTGTACAGTAGAGGTCTGCGCGGGACTGCTTTTTTAAACCTGCTCCTGCCCGCTCCAGCTTCTTTTAGTCCCGTTACCGCCCGCTCCCGCCAAAAAATCGCTTGTTTTAATCCCGCACCCTCTCGCCACATACACATTTCTGTTGCTCCTGCCCGCAATCCTAATATGAATTTAATTAATTAAATTTAGTACTTGAAATTTTCTTATGTATTTATTAAAACAGCAATATGGTGATGGATCGCGCTGTCCCATACGAACTGTGCATGCGTGTTGCTTCAAACCAGAGGTACCTGATTTGTGGCTATTGTACACCAACACTTTCTGACATCTATCACAACAAGCAAATTAATTACAAAATGACTTCCATACATCAGACATGCTTGTAGTTGGCTTAATTGTGGTGTATTTGCCTGTTTTAATTGAATTTTCCACAGCTGAAACTGGTTGACCGTCTAGTCTCTGCCATTTCAGTATCAAAATGACAAAATGACGCACACTTCATGTTCACGTGAATATTTTGAATTAGTTAATTGCCTACTTACTGAATGATTAGTTGTTTTCCTCCTGTTCCTTATGCATGGAAATCATTGCGTTATTATTATAATTTTTTAGACTATTTATTAATTTGCGTGATTTTTCTACATGTGGTCCCGCTCCCGTATCACCTGGACTAATTAAACTCCCGCTCCCGCCAATAACAATTAAATTCTGTCCCGCGCCGCAAGATATTCTGACGGGTCCCGCGAGACCTGCGGGAGTGCAGACCTCTATTGTAGAGCTCAATAATATTCTGTCCAAATGCATACAAGTGAAATATGGAATCCTGCAAGGCTACATCTTAGGACCACTATTATTTACATTATATATGCTACCATTGGGCATAGTTATAAACAAACATGGTGTCAGTATTCACTGCTATGCAGAAGACACCCAACTTTACATATCAGCCAAACATGATAACAAATCCAGATGTGGGAAAATTGAGGCCTGCGTAACAGATGTTAAATGTTGGATGTCGCTAAACTTCCTCCAACGTAATGGGGACTGTTATGTGCATGGAGTGCACGTTGTGTTTTCTGTCTACATCCATAGGTGGACTCGTTGCTGCTGTTAATCGCCCTCTGGCCGTGGACAATCAACATTGGAGAGTTCCACCAATCTGGTTACAGAAAGGCTTCATAGGCTAACCAATGGGATGCTGTGGAAGGCGGGCGGGCTGGCATAAATGATGGCTGCAAGGACGGACGGGGACAGAGAGACACCTGATTGCTGTTTGACAGAGTTGTTGTGTGGCTGAGTGGTGTGTTGTGCAGAAAACCAGTCTAGTTCTATATGCATGTTTCATGTGGTGTATGTAGGGGGTTATCAGTAGTGATGGGCCAATGAAGCCTCATGAAGCAATGAAGCTTTCCAACCCTTTGCTTTGCAAAAAGGTTCATTACTTGCGGCTTCATTCATCACTCACTAGTGACATCTGCTGGTGAATCTGTAACAGCCTTGTCATTCAGTTGGATCATACTTTCAAAGATTTGTAAATGCAATATTGTCACAAAGTTTCCATCAAACTCATGTTTAGTAACAGGAGAATCAATTAAATCATACTTAATTGTCATGTTTTAATTATTAAAATGATTTGTAGCCAATCTAATCCTTGACCATCAGTGGTTGTGTTGGGTTTTCTTTTATGTCTTGGACTTATTTGACAATGAAGATATGTTGTACTTTACTATATTGGGAATTGAGTGATTGCTGAGGCAGACTGAATGTTTTGAGTTAGAAACTGAGTTAAAAAACAGAATGTGTTTAATACTGAATACATGAAAGATCATAAGTTGTGTCTTTATATCAACCACAGATCACATAATGTTCAATTCAGAGGTACTTTGTCCTGGTTCCATAAGGCTGGAAAGCTGGATATTGGTTCCATGCATACTTATACTTTCCTTGGTTGAAAGGTAGTCAAGTTCGGTGTCTCTAGACTGCATTCCTGTAGGCTGAATTCCAATTCCGTGTACAATTCAGATTTGGAGTTACAAGGATTTCTGAAATATTGCATCTTTAGCTCTGGGTTTTAACTAGGGTTGCCACCTAGGTCTGACAAAAAACAAGGACACTGTCATACACGAACGTAAATTGTTGGGGGGGGAACGTAAAATGTTACCGGGGGCGGGTGTAAAATGGACACAGCGAGAAAAACAGACGGATTTTAATTGTTCAAAAACAGTCTAAATAGTCGTTTGAACTAACCTAAACCGGGACATTAAATGATTTTTTTTTGCCGGGACAGAATATTAAAAAGAAGGAAAACCAGGACAAACCGGGACAGCCTGGGAAAACCGGGCCAGCAACATGAAAACCGGGACAGTCCCGGGAAAACCGGGACAGGTGGCAACCCTAGTTTTAACACAAGAATTCAAGGTGTTATAAACTGGGGTCAAACCTTGGGGAATCAGATAGGCCTGTGATTTAGGTTTACGAGTGTAGACCTTTCCTGCTCTCTGTGCTCTGTGCCCTCCTGAGAAGGGTTGATCCTGGCCAGAGCACGTTAATGGTCTTTGTTTTACTCTCAGACGATCAGATAAGTTAAGTCTTCCTAAGCTTTTTTGGAGAGGAGAGCCATTAGGAGTATGAATTCCTTGGTGCTTGTTACTGAGCGAAGGACCAGTGTTTATGTTTACATACAATTAAAGAGCTGTGGATGGGTTAGTCTCTTGCCTTCCAAGATGAAAGTAATCCACTTTGTGATTTTGCAATGTCTTTGGCTGTCTCCGCTACATGACCTTTAGAGTGCGTTAGGCAGTTGATATCTTGATGTAATCCAAAACTGTCCAGGCAAGATGAAAAATCCTTAGAAGTGGTGCAGTTTACATTGTCCATATGTATATTAAAATCACCCAGGAGAATAATATTAGGGAAGCGTGAACAGAGGAAGGTGAGAAATGCTGAAAACTCATTTATAAAATCCGTGTTGGGTTTGGGAGCACGATAAATAGCAGCTAAGACAGTGGGCTTTAGGCCACGCAACTGTATGGCTACTACTTCAAATGAATGATAAACGGGTAAAACGAGAGTGGAGGCTTTCAACTGTTCATGGTAAAGTATTGCGAGACCACCTCCTCGACCAGTGACACGCGACTGACAGATGTACACAAACCCAGCCGGAGTTAGCTCGTTCAGCTGGGAGAAGTCACCAGGTTGTTGCCAAGTCTTCGTGAGGCAGAGAAAGTCAAACTTACGGTTGAGGAGGATGTCACGGAGAAGGAGGCTTTTGCCCGTGAGAGACTGAGTGTTAAAGAGCCCGACATTAACATTAACTTCACAGTAGTCCGTAGGTGGAATGATGTTAGCCGACCTAGCTATCCTGGCTAGGACAGCATGATCAATATTCCTACCAGAGTTTCTCCGAGGGCGATGAGTTTTAGACCAAATGGTATATATGGCTGACACGTCGTCGATGTGGAAGTTCCATTGGGACCCGCGGTGGATGTATCAGCGTTGAAAGGGCCGAACGATGTCCGGGTAAGTGTGGAGTACCGGTGGCTTATACAGGCATCCCAAGTTGCAAAAGTTGATTTCAGAGAGGTTACCCCTCCGGAGGTTAAGTTGTTGACCGGGGGGGCGCGAGTGAAAGCTGTTGCTCGGTTTCTGCAACGGAAAACCTCGAGAAACCTCGTGAATTCTGAGTTAACTTACCCAGTTTTATCGCTTAATCTGCTTCTTGGAATACCCCCCAGGTGTGGGAGAGTTGTGAAACCACCGGAGATTAAATTTGTGATTCCTTAATACAGTCATCTTGGTTTTACAAAAGACAGTTACTTGAAGGTTAATAATATGATTTCATTGCATCCAACACAATTCATTTAGGTGTAAATTGTTGACATAACTGGATTAAGTAAATCCAACATACACAACTCGAAATAACCTTGGATGAAAAAGTCATGCATGCAGTGGTACAAACATTACAATTACCAAACAAACACCTTAAGACCTTAAGACTTGAAAGCTAACATTCAAACATTGACCCAAAAGAACCAACTCAAATACACACTAAATACACACACTAAATGTACAGGGACTAAATACACACAGAGCAACCAAACTAAACAAGGAACAGCTGACCGTACTTACAAGGGGCAGGGTTACAAGAGAGGCGTGAATAAAACAAAAGCAAAAACAAAATATAGACTTGAGACACAAGGGGTGGAGTCAAACATGAGACTGGTTAGCATGACAAATATGACACATTTTTATATTTTTATATTTGGTGCTTTTTTTGAAGATTATTTTGTTTGACCTTGTTGAATTTTTCATTGTAGTATCAAATCAAGTATTATTTCTGCTGGTAGAACTCCACAAATTTTGACACAACATGTAAGTTCTAGAACTGCAATAATAACTTAAATTAAATGTAATAAATAATAGTAAAAAAAAACATAACAATGCAAATCCATACTGAAATCATCTTCATGATGGTAATCAGTAGAGATTCAATTAAATGAAATTACACCATTCGATCTAATAACCAAAGCTACACCCATGTATGATGTACAGTTGTGATCAAATTTATTCAACCCCCAATGCTGCGAAGGGTTTTATGGAATTCAGTGCACATTTGTAATTGTGTTCATAATGAAATCTTACAAGGACTTGTTAAAGAACTAAATGCAACTAAGATAGCATCAATTTTTTTGTCATAAAGTATTAAATGGCCTTTTTGTGATTTCTTCATTGACACAATTATTCAACCCCTTTACGACTACCACTCCTAAGAACAGAGGTTCTTAGGAACAGAGAGCTCTGTACGAGCTTATATGTGGGTCAGAGGAAACCTCACTAATAATATCTTTATGGATTTATTTTATAATAAAATAGAGAATATTAGACAAAATTTCAAACCTTTTATAGGTAATCCAATTGGTCTGTCGTCTGGTTTGGTTGATATTGAACTAAATTTTGCATTTGTAGAAATGCTTGAAGCTTTTCATCTACTCCCACAATCAGAATTGTAGAAAATAATTTTATCATTAAATTGTACTACTTGCACACTAGACTTGGTTCCCTCAAAATTACTAAAAGAGGCATTACCAGTTGTGACTGAACCTCTTCTAATGGTACTTAACTTATCCATTACAATAGGTCACATGCCCAAATCCTGTAAATTGGTTGTCATTAAACCTCTGATCAAGAAACCAAATCACATATAATGTATATTCAAGATCATAGAAAAAGCTGTAGCCCAGCAATTATGCTTATATCTGCACAGGAATCACATATTTGAAAAGTTCCAATATGGATTTAGGCCCCACCACAGTACTGAAACAAATTATCTCCTTCCTGCCTCAGATCAAGGCTATGTATTTCTACTAGTGCTTCTGGAACTTAGTGCAGCTTTCGACACAATAGATCACAGGATCTTGCTGGAACGGTTAGAAAGTTGGATTGGAATCTTAGGCACAGCTCTTTCATGGTTCAATTTTTACTTAACTAATCACTATCAGTTTGTACAGTAGAGGTCTGCGCGGGACTGCTTTTTTAAACCTGCTCCTGCCCGCTCCAGCTTCTTTTAGTCCCGTTACCGCCCGCTCCCGCCAAAAAATCGCTTGTTTTAATCCCGCACCCTCTCGCCACATACACATTTCTGTTGCTCCTGCCCGCAATCCTAATATGAATTTAATTAATTAAATTTAGTACTTGAAATTTTCTTATGTATTTATTAAAACAGCAATATGGTGATGGATCGCGCTGTCCCATACGAACTGTGCATGCGTGTTGCTTCAAACCAGAGGTACCTGATTTGTGGCTATTGTACACCAACACTTTCTGACATCTATCACAACAAGCAAATTAATTACAAAATGACTTCCATACATCAGACATGCTTGTAGTTGGCTTAATTGTGGTGTATTTGCCTGTTTTAATTGAATTTTCCACAGCTGAAACTGGTTGACCGTCTAGTCTCTGCCATTTCAGTATCAAAATGACAAAATGACGCACACTTCATGTTCACGTGAATATTTTGAATTAGTTAATTGCCTACTTACTGAATGATTAGTTGTTTTCCTCCTGTTCCTTATGCATGGAAATCATTGCGTTATTATTATAATTTTTTAGACTATTTATTAATTTGCGTGATTTTTCTACATGTGGTCCCGCTCCCGTATCACCTGGACTAATTAAACTCCCGCTCCCGCCAATAACAATTAAATTCTGTCCCGCGCCGCAAGATATTCTGACGGGTCCCGCGAGACCTGCGGGAGTGCAGACCTCTATTGTAGAGCTCAATAATATTCTGTCCAAATGCATACAAGTGAAATATGGAATCCTGCAAGGCTACATCTTAGGACCACTATTATTTACATTATATATGCTACCATTGGGCATAGTTATAAACAAACATGGTGTCAGTATTCACTGCTATGCAGAAGACACCCAACTTTACATATCAGCCAAACATGATAACAAATCCAGATGTGGGAAAATTGAGGCCTGCGTAACAGATGTTAAATGTTGGATGTCGCTAAACTTCCTCCAACGTAATGGGGACTGTTATGTGCATGGAGTGCACGTTGTGTTTTCTGTCTACATCCATAGGTGGACTCGTTGCTGCTGTTAATCGCCCTCTGGCCGTGGACAATCAACATTGGAGAGTTCCACCAATCTGGTTACAGAAAGGCTTCATAGGCTAACCAATGGGATGCTGTGGAAGGCGGGCGGGCTGGCATAAATGATGGCTGCAAGGACGGACGGGGACAGAGAGACACCTGATTGCTGTTTGACAGAGTTGTTGTGTGGCTGAGTGGTGTGTTGTGCAGAAAACCAGTCTAGTTCTATATGCATGTTTCATGTGGTGTATGTAGGGGGTTATCAGTAGTGATGGGCCAATGAAGCCTCATGAAGCAATGAAGCTTTCCAACCCTTTGCTTTGCAAAAAGGTTCATTACTTGCGGCTTCATTCATCACTCACTAGTGACATCTGCTGGTGAATCTGTAACAGCCTTGTCATTCAGTTGGATCATACTTTCAAAGATTTGTAAATGCAATATTGTCACAAAGTTTCCATCAAACTCATGTTTAGTAACAGGAGAATCAATTAAATCATACTTAATTGTCATGTTTTAATTATTAAAATGATTTGTAGCCAATCTAATCCTTGACCATCAGTGGTTGTGTTGGGTTTTCTTTTATGTCTTGGACTTATTTGACAATGAAGATATGTTGTACTTTACTATATTGGGAATTGAGTGATTGCTGAGGCAGACTGAATGTTTTGAGTTAGAAACTGAGTTAAAAAACAGAATGTGTTTAATACTGAATACATGAAAGATCATAAGTTGTGTCTTTATATCAACCACAGATCACATAATGTTCAATTCAGAGGTACTTTGTCCTGGTTCCATAAGGCTGGAAAGCTGGATATTGGTTCCATGCATACTTATACTTTCCTTGGTTGAAAGGTAGTCAAGTTCGGTGTCTCTAGACTGCATTCCTGTAGGCTGAATTCCAATTCCGTGTACAATTCAGATTTGGAGTTACAAGGATTTCTGAAATATTGCATCTTTAGCTCTGGGTTTTAACTAGGGTTGCCACCTAGGTCTGACAAAAAACAAGGACACTGTCATACACGAACGTAAATTGTTGGGGGGGGAACGTAAAATGTTACCGGGGGCGGGTGTAAAATGGACACAGCGAGAAAAACAGACGGATTTTAATTGTTCAAAAACAGTCTAAATAGTCGTTTGAACTAACCTAAACCGGGACATTAAATGATTTTTTTTTGCCGGGACAGAATATTAAAAAGAAGGAAAACCAGGACAAACCGGGACAGCCTGGGAAAACTGGGCCAGCAACATGAAAACCGGGACAGTCCCGGGAAAACCGGGACAGGTGGCAACCCTAGTTTTAACACAAGAATTCAAGGTGTTATAAACTGGGGTCAAACCTTGGGGAATCAGATAGGCCTGTGATTTAGGTTTACGAGTGTAGACCTTTCCTGCTCTCTGTGCTCTGTGCCCTCCTGAGAAGGGTTGATCCTGGCCAGAGCACGTTAATGGTCTTTGTTTTACTCTCAGACGATCAGATAAGTTAAGTCTTCCTAAGCTTTTTTGGAGAGGAGAGCCATTAGGAGTATGAATTCCTTGGTGCTTGTTACTGAGCGAAGGACCAGTGTTTATGTTTACATACAATTAAAGAGCTGTGGATGGGTTAGTCTCTTGCCTTCCAAGATGAAAGTAATCCACTTTGTGATTTTGCAATGTCTTTGGCTGTCTCCGCTACATGACCTTTAGAGTGCGTTAGGCAGTTGATATCTTGATGTAATCCAAAACTGTCCAGGCAAGATGAAAAATCCTTAGAAGTGGTGCAGTTTACATTGTCCATATGTATATTAAAATCACCCAGGAGAATAATATTAGGGAAGCGTGAACAGAGGAAGGTGAGAAATGCTGAAAACTCATTTATAAAATCCGTGTTGGGTTTGGGAGCACGATAAATAGCAGCTAAGACAGTGGGCTTTAGGCCACGCAACTGTATGGCTACTACTTCAAATGAATGATAAACGGGTAAAACGAGAGTGGAGGCTTTCAACTGTTCATGGTAAAGTATTGCGAGACCACCTCCTCGACCAGTGACACGCGACTGACAGATGTACACAAACCCAGCCGGAGTTAGCTCGTTCAGCTGGGAGAAGTCACCAGGTTGTTGCCAAGTCTTCGTGAGGCAGAGAAAGTCAAACTTACGGTTGAGGAGGATGTCACGGAGAAGGAGGCTTTTGCCCGTGAGAGACTGAGTGTTAAAGAGCCCGACATTAACATTAACTTCACAGTAGTCCGTAGGTGGAATGATGTTAGCCGACCTAGCTATCCTGGCTAGGACAGCATGATCAATATTCCTACCAGAGTTTCTCCGAGGGCGATGAGTTTTAGACCAAATGGTATATATGGCTGACACGTCGTCGATGTGGAAGTTCCATTGGGACCCGCGGTGGATGTATCAGCGTTGAAAGGGCCGAACGATGTCCGGGTAAGTGTGGAGTACCGGTGGCTTATACAGGCATCCCAAGTTGCAAAAGTTGATTTCAGAGAGGTTACCCCTCCGGAGGTTAAGTTGTTGACCGGGGGGGCGCGAGTGAAAGCTGTTGCTCGGTTTCTGCAACGGAAAACCTCGAGAAACCTCGTGAATTCTGAGTTAACTTACCCAGTTTTATCGCTTAATCTGCTTCTTGGAATACCCCCCAGGTGTGGGAGAGTTGTGAAACCACCGGAGATTAAATTTGTGATTCCTTAATACAGTCATCTTGGTTTTACAAAAGACAGTTACTTGAAGGTTAATAATATGATTTCATTGCATCCAACACAATTCATTTAGGTGTAAATTGTTGACATAACTGGATTAAGTAAATCCAACATACACAACTCGAAATAACCTTGGATGAAAAAGTCATGCATGCAGTGGTACAAACATTACAATTACCAAACAAACACCTTAAGACCTTAAGACTTGAAAGCTAACATTCAAACATTGACCCAAAAGAACCAACTCAAATACACACTAAATACACACACTAAATGTACAGGGACTAAATACACACAGAGCAACCAAACTAAACAAGGAACAGCTGACCGTACTTACAAGGGGCAGGGTTACAAGAGAGGCGTGAATAAAACAAAAGCAAAAACAAAATATAGACTTGAGACACAAGGGGTGGAGTCAAACATGAGACTGGTTAGCATGACAAATATGACACATTTTTATATTTTTATATTTGGTGCTTTTTTTGAAGATTATTTTGTTTGACCTTGTTGAATTTTTCATTGTAGTATCAAATCAAGTATTATTTCTGCTGGTAGAACTCCACAAATTTTGACACAACATGTAAGTTCTAGAACTGCAATAATAACTTAAATTAAATGTAATAAATAATAGTAAAAAAAAACATAACAATGCAAATCCATACTGAAATCATCTTCATGATGGTAATCAGTAGAGATTCAATTAAATGAAATTACACCATTCGATCTAATAACCAAAGCTACACCCATGTATGATGTACAGTTGTGATCAAATTTATTCAACCCCCAATGCTGCGAAGGGTTTTATGGAATTCAGTGCACATTTGTAATTGTGTTCATAATGAAATCTTACAAGGACTTGTTAAAGAACTAAATGCAACTAAGATAGCATCAATTTTTTTGTCATAAAGTATTAAATGGCCTTTTTGTGATTTCTTCATTGACACAATTATTCAACCCCTTTACGACTACCACTCCTAAGAACAGAGGTTCTTAGGAACAGAGAGCTCTGTACGAGCTTATATGTGGGTCAGAGGAAACCTCACTAATAATATCTTTATGGATTTATTTTATAATAAAATAGAGAATATTAGACAAAATTTCAAACCTTTTATAGGTAATCCAATTGGTCTGTCGTCTGGTTTGGTTGATATTGAACTAAATTTTGCATTTGTAGAAATGCTTGAAGCTTTTCATCTACTCCCACAATCAGAATTGTAGAAAATAATTTTATCATTAAATTGTACTACTTGCACACTAGACTTGGTTCCCTCAAAATTACTAAAAGAGGCATTACCAGTTGTGACTGAACCTCTTCTAATGGTACTTAACTTATCCATTACAATAGGTCACATGCCCAAATCCTGTAAATTGGTTGTCATTAAACCTCTGATCAAGAAACCAAATCACATATAATGTATATTCAAGATCATAGAAAAAGCTGTAGCCCAGCAATTATGCTTATATCTGCACAGGAATCACATATTTGAAAAGTTCCAATATGGATTTAGGCCCCACCACAGTACTGAAACAAATTATCTCCTTCCTGCCTCAGATCAAGGCTATGTATTTCTACTAGTGCTTCTGGAACTTAGTGCAGCTTTCGACACAATAGATCACAGGATCTTGCTGGAACGGTTAGAAAGTTGGATTGGAATCTTAGGCACAGCTCTTTCATGGTTCAATTTTTACTTAACTAATCACTATCAGTTTGTACAGTAGAGGTCTGCGCGGGACTGCTTTTTTAAACCTGCTCCTGCCCGCTCCAGCTTCTTTTAGTCCCGTTACCGCCCGCTCCCGCCAAAAAATCGCTTGTTTTAATCCCGCACCCTCTCGCCACATACACATTTCTGTTGCTCCTGCCCGCAATCCTAATATGAATTTAATTAATTAAATTTAGTACTTGAAATTTTCTTATGTATTTATTAAAACAGCAATATGGTGATGGATCGCGCTGTCCCATACGAACTGTGCATGCGTGTTGCTTCAAACCAGAGGTACCTGATTTGTGGCTATTGTACACCAACACTTTCTGACATCTATCACAACAAGCAAATTAATTACAAAATGACTTCCATACATCAGACATGCTTGTAGTTGGCTTAATTGTGGTGTATTTGCCTGTTTTAATTGAATTTTCCACAGCTGAAACTGGTTGACCGTCTAGTCTCTGCCATTTCAGTATCAAAATGACAAAATGACGCACACTTCATGTTCACGTGAATATTTTGAATTAGTTAATTGCCTACTTACTGAATGATTAGTTGTTTTCCTCCTGTTCCTTATGCATGGAAATCATTGCGTTATTATTATAATTTTTTAGACTATTTATTAATTTGCGTGATTTTTCTACATGTGGTCCCGCTCCCGTATCACCTGGACTAATTAAACTCCCGCTCCCGCCAATAACAATTAAATTCTGTCCCGCGCCGCAAGATATTCTGACGGGTCCCGCGAGACCTGCGGGAGTGCAGACCTCTATTGTAGAGCTCAATAATATTCTGTCCAAATGCATACAAGTGAAATATGGAATCCTGCAAGGCTACATCTTAGGACCACTATTATTTACATTATATATGCTACCATTGGGCATAGTTATAAACAAACATGGTGTCAGTATTCACTGCTATGCAGAAGACACCCAACTTTACATATCAGCCAAACATGATAACAAATCCAGATGTGGGAAAATTGAGGCCTGCGTAACAGATGTTAAATGTTGGATGTCGCTAAACTTCCTCCAACGTAATGGGGACTGTTATGTGCATGGAGTGCACGTTGTGTTTTCTGTCTACATCCATAGGTGGACTCGTTGCTGCTGTTAATCGCCCTCTGGCCGTGGACAATCAACATTGGAGAGTTCCACCAATCTGGTTACAGAAAGGCTTCATAGGCTAACCAATGGGATGCTGTGGAAGGCGGGCGGGCTGGCATAAATGATGGCTGCAAGGACGGACGGGGACAGAGAGACACCTGATTGCTGTTTGACAGAGTTGTTGTGTGGCTGAGTGGTGTGTTGTGCAGAAAACCAGTCTAGTTCTATATGCATGTTTCATGTGGTGTATGTAGGGGGTTATCAGTAGTGATGGGCCAATGAAGCCTCATGAAGCAATGAAGCTTTCCAACCCTTTGCTTTGCAAAAAGGTTCATTACTTGCGGCTTCATTCATCACTCACTAGTGACATCTGCTGGTGAATCTGTAACAGCCTTGTCATTCAGTTGGATCATACTTTCAAAGATTTGTAAATGCAATATTGTCACAAAGTTTCCATCAAACTCATGTTTAGTAACAGGAGAATCAATTAAATCATACTTAATTGTCATGTTTTAATTATTAAAATGATTTGTAGCCAATCTAATCCTTGACCATCAGTGGTTGTGTTGGGTTTTCTTTTATGTCTTGGACTTATTTGACAATGAAGATATGTTGTACTTTACTATATTGGGAATTGAGTGATTGCTGAGGCAGACTGAATGTTTTGAGTTAGAAACTGAGTTAAAAAACAGAATGTGTTTAATACTGAATACATGAAAGATCATAAGTTGTGTCTTTATATCAACCACAGATCACATAATGTTCAATTCAGAGGTACTTTGTCCTGGTTCCATAAGGCTGGAAAGCTGGATATTGGTTCCATGCATACTTATACTTTCCTTGGTTGAAAGGTAGTCAAGTTCGGTGTCTCTAGACTGCATTCCTGTAGGCTGAATTCCAATTCCGTGTACAATTCAGATTTGGAGTTACAAGGATTTCTGAAATATTGCATCTTTAGCTCTGGGTTTTAACTAGGGTTGCCACCTAGGTCTGACAAAAAACAAGGACACTGTCATACACGAACGTAAATTGTTGGGGGGGGAACGTAAAATGTTACCGGGGGCGGGTGTAAAATGGACACAGCGAGAAAAACAGACGGATTTTAATTGTTCAAAAACAGTCTAAATAGTCGTTTGAACTAACCTAAACCGGGACATTAAATGATTTTTTTTTGCCGGGACAGAATATTAAAAAGAAGGAAAACCAGGACAAACCGGGACAGCCTGGGAAAACCGGGCCAGCAACATGAAAACCGGGACAGTCCCGGGAAAACCGGGACAGGTGGCAACCCTAGTTTTAACACAAGAATTCAAGGTGTTATAAACTGGGGTCAAACCTTGGGGAATCAGATAGGCCTGTGATTTAGGTTTACGAGTGTAGACCTTTCCTGCTCTCTGTGCTCTGTGCCCTCCTGAGAAGGGTTGATCCTGGCCAGAGCACGTTAATGGTCTTTGTTTTACTCTCAGACGATCAGATAAGTTAAGTCTTCCTAAGCTTTTTTGGAGAGGAGAGCCATTAGGAGTATGAATTCCTTGGTGCTTGTTACTGAGCGAAGGACCAGTGTTTATGTTTACATACAATTAAAGAGCTGTGGATGGGTTAGTCTCTTGCCTTCCAAGATGAAAGTAATCCACTTTGTGATTTTGCAATGTCTTTGGCTGTCTCCGCTACATGACCTTTAGAGTGCGTTAGGCAGTTGATATCTTGATGTAATCCAAAACTGTCCAGGCAAGATGAAAAATCCTTAGAAGTGGTGCAGTTTACATTGTCCATATGTATATTAAAATCACCCAGGAGAATAATATTAGGGAAGCGTGAACAGAGGAAGGTGAGAAATGCTGAAAACTCATTTATAAAATCCGTGTTGGGTTTGGGAGCACGATAAATAGCAGCTAAGACAGTGGGCTTTAGGCCACGCAACTGTATGGCTACTACTTCAAATGAATGATAAACGGGTAAAACGAGAGTGGAGGCTTTCAACTGTTCATGGTAAAGTATTGCGAGACCACCTCCTCGACCAGTGACACGCGACTGACAGATGTACACAAACCCAGCCGGAGTTAGCTCGTTCAGCTGGGAGAAGTCACCAGGTTGTTGCCAAGTCTTCGTGAGGCAGAGAAAGTCAAACTTACGGTTGAGGAGGATGTCACGGAGAAGGAGGCTTTTGCCCGTGAGAGACTGAGTGTTAAAGAGCCCGACATTAACATTAACTTCACAGTAGTCCGTAGGTGGAATGATGTTAGCCGACCTAGCTATCCTGGCTAGGACAGCATGATCAATATTCCTACCAGAGTTTCTCCGAGGGCGATGAGTTTTAGACCAAATGGTATATATGGCTGACACGTCGTCGATGTGGAAGTTCCATTGGGACCCGCGGTGGATGTATCAGCGTTGAAAGGGCCGAACGATGTCCGGGTAAGTGTGGAGTACCGGTGGCTTATACAGGCATCCCAAGTTGCAAAAGTTGATTTCAGAGAGGTTACCCCTCCGGAGGTTAAGTTGTTGACCGGGGGGGCGCGAGTGAAAGCTGTTGCTCGGTTTCTGCAACGGAAAACCTCGAGAAACCTCGTGAATTCTGAGTTAACTTACCCAGTTTTATCGCTTAATCTGCTTCTTGGAATACCCCCCAGGTGTGGGAGAGTTGTGAAACCACCGGAGATTAAATTTGTGATTCCTTAATACAGTCATCTTGGTTTTACAAAAGACAGTTACTTGAAGGTTAATAATATGATTTCATTGCATCCAACACAATTCATTTAGGTGTAAATTGTTGACATAACTGGATTAAGTAAATCCAACATACACAACTCGAAATAACCTTGGATGAAAAAGTCATGCATGCAGTGGTACAAACATTACAATTACCAAACAAACACCTTAAGACCTTAAGACTTGAAAGCTAACATTCAAACATTGACCCAAAAGAACCAACTCAAATACACACTAAATACACACACTAAATGTACAGGGACTAAATACACACAGAGCAACCAAACTAAACAAGGAACAGCTGACCGTACTTACAAGGGGCAGGGTTACAAGAGAGGCGTGAATAAAACAAAAGCAAAAACAAAATATAGACTTGAGACACAAGGGGTGGAGCCAAACATGAGACTGGTTAGCATGACAAATATGACACATTTTTATATTTTTATATTTGGTGCTTTTTTTGAAGATTATTTTGTTTGACCTTGTTGAATTTTTCATTGTAGTATCAAATCAAGTATTATTTCTGCTGGTAGAACTCCACAAATTTTGACACAACATGTAAGTTCTAGAACTGCAATAATAACTTAAATTAAATGTAATAAATAATAGTAAAAAAAAACATAACAATGCAAATCCATACTGAAATCATCTTCATGATGGTAATCAGTAGAGATTCAATTAAATGAAATTACACCATTCGATCTAATAACCAAAGCTACACCCATGTATGATGTACAGTTGTGATCAAATTTATTCAACCCCCAATGCTGCGAAGGGTTTTATGGAATTCAGTGCACATTTGTAATTGTGTTCATAATGAAATCTTACAAGGACTTGTTAAAGAACTAAATGCAACTAAGATAGCATCAATTTTTTTGTCATAAAGTATTAAATGGCCTTTTTGTGATTTCTTCATTGACACAATTATTCAACCCCTTTACGACTACCACTCCTAAGAACAGAGGTTCATTCCAGTGTTTTCCATCAGGTATTGAAAACATCTGTGGATGTCAACGAGCAGCAATCAAGCATGATAAGCACCATTTAGGCAGATTTAAAAGGACTGTGATACTCAGCTCCTTCTAGACATCTACTGGTGTGTTTCCAAGCATGGTGAAGGCAAGAGAATGGTCCCAGAAGACAAGAGAAGAGGTTATTGCTCTTCACAAGAATGGCAATGGATATAAAAAGATTGCGAAGTTGTTAAATATTCCAAGAGACACTATCGGAAGTATCATTCGCAAGTTCAAGTTAAAGGGCACAGTGGAAACGTTACCTGGTCGTGGCAGAAAGAAGATCCTGACCGCGACTGCTGTGCGCTACCTGAAGCGTAATGTGGAGAAAAATCCCCGCGTGACTGCTAAGGAACTGAAAAAAGACCTGTCAGATGTGGGCACTGAAGTTTCAGCTCAGACAATAAGGCGCGCACTGCATAACGAAGACCTCCATGCCAGAACGCCCAGACGCACCCCCTTGCTGACTCCAAAGAACAAGAAAAGTCGACTGCAGTATGCCAAAAGTCATGTGGACAAGCCACAAAGGTTTTGGGACAGTGTACTGTGGTCAGATGAAACTAAATTAGAACTGTTTGGGACAATGGACCAGCGCTATGTTTGGAGAAGGAAGAACCAGGCTTATGAACAAAAGAACACCTTGCCTACTGTGAAGCATGGCGGGGGGTCAATTATGCTTTGGGGCTGTTTTGCTTATAATGGTACAGGAAAGCTTCAACGTGTGCAGGGTACCATGAATTCCCTTCAGTACCAGGAGATCTTGGAGGAAAATGTGATGGAGTCAGTCACAAACCTGCGGCTTGGGAGACGTTGGACCTTCCAACAGGACAATGATCCGAAGCACACATCCAAGTCCACTAGAGCATGGTTGAACATGAAAGGCTGGAACAGTCTAGAGTGGCCATCGCAATCACCAGACTTAAATCCAATTGAGAACCTCTGGTGGGATCTAAAGAAGGCAGTTGCAGTGCGCAAGCCTAAGAATGTGACTGAACTGGAGGCTTTTGCCCATGAAGAATGGGCTAAGATACCCATAGGTCGCTGCAAGACACTTGTGTCAAGCTATGCTTCACGCTTGAAAGCTGTCATAACTGGAAAAGGATGTTGTACTAAGTACTAAAAAATAATGTCAATAGGGGGTTGAATAAAACTGATAATGATGTGAGCACAGTAAAGACATTTGTGGTTATTCCATCATAAATATTATGTTATGTTTGTCTAATTTATAAGTGCCTCTTTGATATAATTGTAAATAAGATGACTGAAATTATCAAAATCAATGTCAAACTGGCCAAAACACTTTATTTCAGTGGGGGTTGAATAAATTTGATCACAACTGTATCATTGCCACTTATATGCCATTCTTGGTATTGCTGGTAAAGCAGTCTATGTATTATACACCTCTGTAAATCAAAATAGAGATGTTTCATTAATCATTCTGAGGGAATACAAAGGGGATGGGGGGTTCCTATTTCATGGTACTATTATGCCATACATGAGCAGACAAACATGAATAAGTGGAGCATACAAAACTTTATTACAAAATATAAACAAAGGCAATATGACAAGAAAAACTGACTGCAGTTAGCTTTTCTTTTGCTACCTAAGCATTACATCATGCTAACGGGTGTGAGCATATGGTGACAAAACCATATAAATATCAGGTGTTGTTTCCTCAGCCTACAACACATTTTTGAAGCTTGACTTCCTGTAGCCTCAAGGGTCATTCAGATAAGTTATTTCACATTTTGATCCATGAATTTTACTGCAGTTAACCAAACTGACGACTGTTTCTATTATACCTGCCCAGAGAGATCTCTATCTACTGCAGTATATGTGTTATTGTATATATCTTTAATATGCATTGTTTTGGTGACAGTGTGTGGGAACCTGGTCATCATCATCTCTGTGTGTCACTTCAAGCAGCTTCACACACCAACTAATATGCTCATGTTGTCAATGGCTGTGTCGGATTTTCTCATCGGGGCTTTGGTGATGCCACCGACATTACTTCAAATGATTGAATCATGTTGGATTTTCAGGAGAGTTTTCTGTGCATGGTATTTGTTAACTTCGTATTTTCTCACAAGTGTATCTATATATAATGTTGCCCTCATTGCTGTGGATCGATATTTTGCTCTCTGTAACCCTTTTCTGTACACCAAAACAGTTTCAGTGAGCACAATGTGCATTGTGGTTCTATGTGATTGGTGTATGTCATTGTCATATAATATAACACTACAGTACGTTAATTTAAAATCATTAGGTGGACCAGCATGTTCCAGAGGATGCCTTTTTGTGCTGAATGATGTCTGGTCTATGGTTAATCTTCTGCTGAATTTTGCTTTTCCACTTGCTATCATTATTATATTGTATGTTCAAGTTTTTTTTATTGCCAAAAAACATGCCACAGCTATTAGAGAGCTTAATAGTCACACTAGGAGTGAGACTTCAAAGAAAACAACATACTCAATGAAATCTGAGAGAAAAGCTGCAAAAGTGCTTGGCATTTTAGTAACTGTGTTTGTGGCCTGTTTATTTCCATACTTTTTTTATACTGTATTAGGTAGTGTAATAGAAATTCAAGGAGCAACTCTACAGACATTTATGATGCTGGCTTTTCTTAATTCTGCAATTAATCCACTGATTTATGCTTTGTTTTATCCATGGTTTAGAAAATCTGTTAAATTAATTTTAACACTTCACATATTCTCCACTCACTCTACATTGATAAATATCCTTTGAGGAGTGAAATGCTCTTTGCAGTTTTCGCATACCATTTGAAGGCACTTATATCTGCACTTATACCAATTATGGTGATAGTAATCTATGGCTGTTGATTAGGTCATTCATACACAGTTATGCAACTAATATTGTAGAATCTGGAGAATTACTGTACGTTCTGATATTGGTTTCTGTTAAGTCAGCCATGTGTCTACTGATTAAGTCTTGTTATGCTCATGGTGTAGGAGATCTGTTTGTTCAAAGATTAATATTCTTTGGTGGTTGAAACCACTTTTACAATTGTCAAAGAACTTTTGAGGTTTTTGAGGGTATGTTTTATTAAATGTTTTTACACCTGTTCTACTTACTTATGTAAGATGTACCCTAGATTTTATTTCTAGATTAGACTAGAAATTTACAGGCATGATATATCCTTTTCATAAATGCTAGTCATAAAGTCAAGTCAAATTTATTTATATAGCGCTTTTTACAACACATGTTGTCACAAAGCAGCTTTACAATCGTATGGGTCCAGATCCCTAATGAGCAAGCCAAAGTGGCAAAGTGACAGTGGCAAGGAAAAACTCCCTATGATGGTGGGGATTAGGAAGAAACCTCGGGAGGACCAAGATTCAAAAGGGAACCCATCCTCCATTGGGTGGCCCGTTAGCACAAGTCCGTATTTGTGGACAAAATGTGGTTCTACAGTTATAGTTAAGGTTCTTGTTCCCTGGCCAAGCAGTCACAGTCCCTTCAGTGCAGATGGTGAGCCTCAGGTAGGAGCTAGCATCAGCACGTCCTCTTGCGACAATGGCACAGCCAACCCCAGCATCAGTACATGCACCAGCAAACCAGACCATCTCCCAGGTGCTTGTAGGTGCTTGCATGCAATCATCTTGGGTAGAAACATGCAAAAAGATAGACAGTACAGACTGAGTGTATGGACATCAATTTAAACCACCATTGATTTAAACATACATAGCTCACGTGCCAGTGATTAGGATGTGGCTCCAGCAGGCTAATCTATAGCAGCATAACTAAAGGGAGGGGTTCAGAAATTACTACAGTCATGAGGGCTCACTGAGACATTGCTTTCCAGGGTCCATGTTTCTGTGTCCCCAGCTGCCATCTAGTCAAGAAGGAACACATCCACATAGCCACATGTACCACATGGCCTCCTAGAACACTCCCTGATAAACAATCACTCATTTATTGTCTGGTCATGCCAAAGTGGCATTCACAATAAGCAGGCTCATGGGCAGAGATAAAGCCTGGGGCACCCATGGACTCGTGACAGATAGTCAAAGTCAAATTTATTTATTTATTTTGTCAGGAATGTCACCTGATAGCCATTAAGGACTCAGCTGTTCCTCATCACCACGCCCACATTCCAGGCATTCATATACACCGTCATCACAACACCTCGTCGCGAAGTATTGCCAACCATGTTGCATACCGAGCGTTATCATACCCTGCTGTTTCTCCTGTGTACCGACCTCTGCCTGTTCCCTCGACCCCGTCTTCTGCCTAACCCTCAGGTACCGTACGGACTCTGCCTTCCCGTTACGACCCCGGACCGGATAGACCACTCTCAACAAACGGCATTAGATCAACTCCGTTTATGCATTAACATCTCGCATTCTCTGGTTGTATCTATCTGCCAAATAAAGAGCACTGTGCTTTTGCATAAGGATCCCTCTCTGTCTCTTCCTGGCGTTACAAAATACTTCGCCTCTAACATGGATCCTGCAGAAGCTCAAACCTATCCGGAGTGCATAGCAGCCAGCATCGCGGCGTTGAAGGAGGAAATCACACTACTTACCGAGACGACTCGTAACCAAGGGATTACTATCCTGGCTCTCTCGGAGACCCTCCATCAAGCCACCACCGCTCAGAACCTCGGTACTCCTAGTCCCGTAATAGCCTCCGTGTTACCCTCCGGTATTCCTGTCGCTGTTCCGGAGCGATACGATGGATCCCCTGAACGCTGTAGACACTTCCTGATGCAATGTGCGTTGTACTTCATGTACCATCCTACCCAGTTCCAGACCGAACGCCAAAAGGTTCATTTCATCGTCTCCTTCCTTACTGGAGAGGCAGGTGCCTGGGGAACAGCCCTGTGGAACTGTGAAGATCCTGTTCTGGAGTCGGAAGATCAGTTCACAGCCCTCATTCGGTTGGTCTTCGATCATCCCGCAGCAGGGCTGGACATCGGCACACGGCTGTGTGAAATGCAACAAGGAGGACGCAGCGCAGCCGATTACGCCCGGGAGTTCCGCACGTTGGCTGCAGGGAGTGACTGGGGGGACTCAGAACTGAAGACCGTGTTCCGACGCGGCCTTAGCATCGACCTCCAGGTGGAATTAGCCTGTCAGAGTGACGACCTGTCCCTTACAGAGTACATGCAAGCTGCTGTAAACGTGGATAAAATATTAGCCTCTCACCGTCCCAACCGTGAGAGATCTCCTGTGTTAACTCCCCGTGTTCAGTTTCCCAAACCCCTCGGCGAGACACCCCATGCCTTCCCTGACCCCGTACGATTGAGCAGATCTCCCCTCACGCCGAAGGAACGGGCTCGTCGTGTCCGCGAGGGCCTGTGTGTTTACTGCGGTGAGGAAGGTCACTTCCGGGTTGGCTGTCCTACACGTCCAATCCACTCCAGAGACAGATCGCCCTCGCAAGAAAGAATAAAAACACCGTTGTTTTTCATTAGTGGTAGGTCCCAGCTTAGCCTTCCCATACTACTCACCTGCGGTGGTATCACCAATCACTATTCGGCTTTAGTGGACTCTGGTGCCGGAGGTGATTTCCTAGACACGGACTTAGCCAAATCACTAAACATTCCCACCGAACCAGTGAAACCCCCGCTACACATAAATGCTGTCAATGGTCAACCTATCGGTGACGGCATGGTGACCGTACGTACCAAGCCTGTCGTTCTCCGAGTTGGTATGTTCCACACAGAGCTGAGACAGTTCTACCTGGTGTCCTCTCCCCGAGATCCAGTTATACTCGGTTTTCCTTGGCTAAAGGCACATGATCCAGAAATTTCATGGAGGACTGGAGAACTCACCAAGTGGCGACCACAGTGTTTAGAATCCTGTATACACCTACCTCTCCGTTCCACTACGGTGGAGAGTCCCGACACGCCCCTCTCTGGAGTCGTACCTGAACAGTACCAGGAGTATAAGGACGTCTTTAACAAGGCTCAGGCCAGTCTATTACCCCCTCACAGACCTAGCGATTGCGCCATCGACTTTCTCCCCGGGTCGTCTTTGCCCAAGAGATCCAAGCCATACCCTCTCTCCCGTCCCGAAGATGCCGCGATGGAATCTTACATCAGTGAAGCACTGCAGAAGGGGTTCATCCGCCCATCGACGTCCCCAGTAGCAGCCGGGTTCTTCTTCGTGGAGAAGAAGGGGGGTGGACTACGTCCCTGTATTGATTATCGTGCGCTTAATGCTGTCACCTCGAAGTTCGCTTACCCCCTTCCTTTTATCTCTGCTTCGCAAGAGCGATTGATGGGAGCGACTATATTCACGAAACTGGACCTGAGGAGCGCTTACAATCTGATACGCATACGGGAGGGGGATGAGTGGAAAACTGCCTTCGTTACTGCTCGAGGTCACTATGAATACCTGGTGATGCCCTATGGGCTGTCAAACAGTCCGTCAGTATTCCAAGCCTTTATGGACGATATCTTCCGTGAGATGATAGATCGTTTTGTCTTTGTTTACATTGATGACATCCTAATTTACTCTCCCTCAATCACCGAACACGTCCAACATGTCTCCGCTGTCCTGCAACGTCTCCGAGAGAATAAACTGTATGTGAAAGCTGAGAAGTGCGAGTTCCACGTTTCTACCGTCTCGTTCCTAGGATGTACCCTCTCGCCGGGCCAGATGCACATGGATGCGGATAAGGTGGATGCAGTGACTAACTGGCCGGTACCTCGTTCGACGAAAGAACTGCAACGGTTCCTGGGATTCGTGAACTTCTGCCGTCGTTTCATTAGGAGCTTCGGTTCGATAGCGGCCCCTCTCACCGACCTCCTGAAAGGGGGGAAGAAGACGCGCTTCGTGTGGTCCTCCAAAGAGCATCAAGCGTTCAACACGTTGAAAACTGCGTTCACCAGTGCACCTATATTGCACCTCCCGGATCCTAAACTCCAGTTTATCGTCGAGGTTGACGCATCGGAGGTGGGTGTGGGCGCTGTTCTATCCCAACGACAAGGAGACCCCCCTAAACTGTTTCCCTGCGCTTACTTTTCAAAGAAGTTGAAACCGGCCGAAGTAAACTACGACGTGGGAGATAGAGAACTCCTGGCTATGAAACTAGCACTAGAACAGTGGCGTCATTGGCTGGAGGGCTCCGAACATCCGTTTATAGTATATACTGACCATAAGAACCTAGAGTATGTGAAGTCCGCCAGACGATTGAACCCGCGTCAGGCAAGATGGGCTCTGTTTTTCTCCCGGTTTAAATTCTCAGTGTGTTACAGGCCCGGTTCCAAGAATACCAAGGCGGATGCTCTGTCTAGGATCCACGACAGATCACCGAGCGATGAGGCGCCGGTGCATATTCTCAAGGACTCCTGCTTCCTCGACCTCATAAGATGGGATGTGCAAGACGACTTGGATGCGGCTTTACTCACTGACCCCAGTCCCGAAGACTGTCCCGAGGGTAAGCAATACGTCCCGGTGTCGTTGCGAGGGCGAATCCTCCAGCTCGCCCATGACACGGCAGGGACTGGACACCCGGGCATCACTCGTACTCGCCACCTCATCGCTCGGAAGTATTGGTGGCCATCGTGGGAGGACGACATTCGCGACTACGTACTCGCCTGCGAAATATGCGCTCAGTCGCGGACTCCACGCACCTTACCCACTGGTAAACTCCTCCCGTTACCTATCCCACGTCGGCCATGGTCACACATAGCGGTCGACTTTGTTACCGATCTGCCTGTCTCAGGAGGCAATACCGTAATTTTTGTCGTAGTGGACAGGTTTTCGAAAATGTGTCGTCTGATTCCTCGCCCCAAGTTACCCACAGCCATGGAAACAGCATCGGACATCTTCCACTACGTCTTCCGGATCTATGGGCTCCCAGAAGACATCCTGTCCGATCGAGGGGTTCAGTTCACCTCGCGCGTCTGGACCCAGTTCTGCAAACTGCTCGGAGTGACAGCCAGCCTGACGTCAGGATATCATCCCCAGTCCAATGGTGAGGTGGAGCGGTACAACCAAGAACTGGGCCGGTTTCTACGCCAGTACTGCGCATCTCAGAAAGACTGGCATAAATATCTCCCCTGGGCTGAGTATGCACGCAACTCCATAATACACTCCTCAACCAAACTCACTCCTTTCCAAATCGTCTACGGCTATCAACCCCCGTTTTTCCCATGGGATGAGACGCCCTCTGATATCCCTACACTAGACGAGTGGCTGACGCGCAGTGCTCGGACCTGGGAACAAGCTCACGTTCAGTTGAGACGTGCCCTCCATACCCGCCGCATGAATGCTGATCGCCGTCGTCTCCCGGCCCTGATCTATCACCCTGGTCAGCGAGTATGGCTCTCCACTAAGAATCTCAACCTGCGTCAGCCCTGCCGAAAACTCAGTCGACGTTACATCGGACCGTTTAAAGTGCTGAAGAGGGTTAACGCCGTAACCTACAAACTTCAATTGCTCCCTCATTATCGCATTAATCCCACCTTTCAGGTGTCTCTCCTTAAGCCTGTCCACTACAGCCCCATGTCTGTCTCATCTGTTCCTGCCCGTCCCCCGGAGCCGCTGGACATCGACGGTCGGCCGGCGTATATCGTCAGGGAGCTGCTGGAATCCCGACGTCGGCGTGGTGGTCTCCAATACCTCATCGATTGGGAGGGCTTCGGTCCTGAGGAGAGGACCTGGGTGGCCGCGCGGGACGTACTCTGTCCCTCGCTCATCGCCGACTTCCATGCTGCCCATCCACATTTTCCTGCCCCCCGGGGCCGTGGCCGTCCGCCTTTGCGTCGTGGAGCGTCAGGAGACGCTCCGTTGAGGGGGGGTAATGTCAGGAATGTCACCTGATAGCCATTAAGGACTCAGCTGTTCCTCATCACCACGCCCACATTCCAGGCATTCATATACACCGTCATCACAACACCTCGTCGCGAAGTATTGCCAACCATGTTGCATACCGAGCGTTATCATACCCTGCTGTTTCTCCTGTGTACCGACCTCTGCCTGTTCCCTCGACCCCGTCTTCTGCCTAACCCTCAGGTACCGTACGGACTCTGACTTCCCGTTACGACCCCGGACCGGATAGACCACTCTCAACAAACGGCATTAGATCAACTCCGTTTATGCATTAACATCTCGCATTCTCTGGTTGTATCTATGTGCCAAATAAAGAGCACTGTGCTTTTGCATAAGGATCCCTCTCTGTCTCTTCCTGACGTTACATATTTGCTTTTTACAACACATGTTACAAAACAGCTTTACCATTGTATGGGTCCAGATCCCTAATGAGCAATCCAGAGTTCTATAGTTATAATTCCAGGCCAAGTAGTCACAGTCCCTTCAATGCAGATGGTGAGTTTCCGGTAGGAGTTGGCATCAGCGCATCCACTTGTGGCAATGGCACATCCAACGCCGGCATCAACACATCCACTGGCAAGCCAAACCATGTCCTAGGTGCTTGTATCAAATCATCTTAGGTAGAAGACATGACATGGCTGGATGACAGCATCAACATGATTACCAGAAGACTCAATGACTGGGAGCCCCCGAGCTCCACACCTTCACATGTAGAATATTTACAAGACAGGATAGTCTGTCTATTTTTCACAGTTTATCTATGTTCTTATATACAGGCCAGGATCCAGGAACATCAAGTCTGATGCCCTCACCCATCAGTTAAATCCAAGGGCCTGCCCACCAGCCAGCAGCCTAAACTGCCTCCAACTTGTTTTTTGTTAGAGGCCCAACACACATCAGACAACTAAGCAGCATACTACTGGTTACCCTCCATGTGTAATGCCTGGGGTGCCAAGGAGCGATGAGGCAGACACAAATGCTGAGAAGAGCAATATTTATTAAAGGTCATTCCATACTCATTCCAAAAGAAGGGTCTTAAAGACAGGCCATAGTCATATGCGTGAGGGAGACCTTACACGAAACATAACCAACACGAAGAGACATATCTGGACAAAGAAAAACTAAAAACTAAAACACGATCACCAAAACAGGCTGTATGCAAAACAATATACGACAATGAACAGCCAAACACTGGGATTGAATAGACAAGATCAAATGAGCAAAACATGAATCCGATAACGAGAGGGCCGGGTTACAAAATACAAGGAGGGACTATGAACGCACAAGGCTACATAAACAACACATATGTGACTGACAGCTGGAGCAGGGGCTAACCGTGACACCATTTATTGGAGGCCAAAAGGCATGGACAATTTTGACCATGGTCAATAGGCATAGTCAAGCTCAACATTAGGGATATGGGATTTACATCATCAGGGAGAGGAAAGAGATCATCAACCTGCCTATGGGTGGCTGGGAGTTCATATCAATCAATCAATAAAATTTTGTTTATATAGTGCCTTTTTACAACAGTTGTTTTCACAAAGCAGTTTTACAAGTGCTGAGTCCTAGCCCCCAGTGAGCAAGCCATGGGCGACATTGGCAAGGAAAAACTCCCTAAGGGCATGAGGAAGAAACCTTGAGAGGAACCAAGACTCGGGGGGGAATCCATCCTCCTCTGGCCGACACCGGTCTCCATGACAACAACAGCAATTTAGACAGAAAGAAATAAAGAAAAGGAAAAGATGTAATAATGTCCATCTTGGTGTAGGCATATCTGGTTAGGAGGTGGCCGGCCCAGGATGGATCGCTTGTCTCTCCTCATCTCATTGTTCCTCGAGCAGGCGGGCAGCCATGTGGAGAAAATAAAACAGGGAAAATTTGCTTTGTATGAGGACATATACAGGACAGATGAAATTATAAACATTTCTGGAGTGTGGCAGCAACTCCGGCATTAAGTTAAATTATTACAGCCTAGCTAAAAAAAAAGGCAGAACCAGAAGGTAACATAGGCTTTGGGGCACTCTGAGACAATAATAATAATAATAATAATAATACATTTTATTTCTATAGCGCTTTTAGAGACCTCAAAGACACTTTACATTAAAATAGTATTCACAGTAACATAAAAGCATAAAACAGACACCATCAACAACAACAACAGTATAATTGCTAGGACTAAGGCCACAAAATCTCAATACAAATAAAACAATAAAATTACAATTTAAAAGCTAATCGAAACAGATGGGTTTTGAGGAGTGATTTGAAGGTTGGTAGGTCAGAACAGTCGCGTAATTGTTGAGGGAGAGAGTTCCAAAGTGATGGAGCAGCAACAGAAAACGCTCTATCACCCCAGGTCCGATGCTTGGTCCTAGTGCTAATTGACAGGAGATTGGCATTGGAGGAGCGAAGGCAACGGGATGGAGTATGAAAATGTAAAAGATCAGTGAGGTAAGAGGGGGTCTGACCGTGGAGGGTCTTGTGCGTAAGCAGAATCATTTTGTACTGTATGCGTTGGGGGACAGGAAGCCAGTGAAGTTTTTGAAGAACAGGTGTAATGTGGTCATGAGAACGTGTGTGAGTAAGGAGACGGGCAGCTGAGTTTTGAATATACTGAAGTTTTTTGAGGACTTTGTTAGATGAACCATAAAGAATGCTATTACAGTAGTCAATTTTGGATGTAATGAAAGCGTGGATGAGCGTTTCAGCGGCAGAAAAGGAGAGTGAAGGACGGAGACGAGCTATATTTTTGAGATGAAAGAATGCAGTTTTGGTGATGTGATTTATGTGCTGTTCAAAGGTAAGATTACTGTCGAAAATGACGCCAAGATTTCGGATGTTAGATGATGGAAGCAGAGTGTGATTGTCAATGGTAAGCTGAAGTGTATTAGTGGTTGCTGTTAGTGATTTGGGTCCAATGATGATCAGATCGGATTTGTCACAGTTAAACTTGAGAAAGTTAGCTTGCATCCATGATTTTATTTCCGTGAGGCAGCTCATCAGACGGAAGTGGAGGGCCGTGGTGACTGATTTTGAAGAGATGTAAATGGCATCCATCCACTGCACTGTCAACAAACTTGAGTGACCACGAGCAGTGACAGGATGACAGCACCAGCACCCCAGTCTACCATAAAACCCTTCATCTATGAACCCCTGGATCTTTACCTTTATCTGCTCGCTGCCCTGATGTTTTGCCTCAAACATTTGCTCAATCTTCATGGGCCTCAAACCTGGTCCTTTGCCCGCTGATCATGGGCGTGATACTGTCACACCCCTGCCACCACCCAGTCATGAAGACACACACACACACACACACACAGTCTTCAAAGACTCACTTTTTTATTTTCTCTTTGTTTTATTTTTATTATTTTATAACTGTTTTATTTGCCAAAATTTAAGACATCTCCTTTTTACATGACTCGCAACTCACTCGTGTAAAATGTCACATGTTAATCAGGATCAAGAGGGTTTTTTTAGTTTGTTTTATAATAATTTTATGCCATATGGAGACAGACTGTAACTAATTAGAAAGTTAAGCTTGCAAAAATATATTACATTATATTGTAAATTAAGGAATAGGAATATGAAAATCCTATTGAAATCAGAGTTGATCTTTTGTTACCATAGAAGTACACATCATTACATCATGCTAGTGGGTGTGAGCAGTTTCTAAACCATATAAATATCAGAGGGGTTGGTTCCTCAACCTACAACCTACTTATGAAGCTTGACTTCCTGTAGCCTCAAGGGTCATTTAAATAAGTTTATTTTACATTTTGATCCATGAATTTTACTACTTTTAATCAAACTGATGACTGTTTATATAATACCTGTCCAGAAAGATCACTATCTACTTCAGTATATGTGTTCTTGTTTATAGCTTTAATGAGTGTCATTCTGATGACTGTGTGTGGGAATCTGCTCATCATCATCTCTGTGTGTCACTTCAAGCAGCTCCACACACCAACTAACATGCTCGTCCTCTCTCTGGCTGTATCGGACTTTCTCATCGGAGTTTTTGTGATGCCACCAGCATTAATTCAATTAATTGAATCATGTTGGATTTTTACAAGAGTTTTCTGTGCATGGTATTTGTTAACTGCTTATTTTCTCACAAGTGTATCTACATATAATATTGCTCTCATTGCTGTGGATCGGTATTTTGCTCTCTCTAAGCCTTTTCTGTACACAAAAATTGTTTCAGTAAGCACAATGTGCATTGTGGTTTTATGTGACTGGGCGGTATGGCTGTCATATAATGCAACACTGCAGTACCCCAATATAGAGTCTCTAAGTAAGACAGCATGTATCAAAAACTGCTTTCATGAGTTGACTGAGGTCTGGTCTCTGGTTGATCTTCTGTTGAATTTTGTTTTTCCACTCTCTGTAATAATCATATTGTATGTTCAAGTTTTTTTTATTGCCAAGAAACATGCCACTGCCATTAGAGAGCTTAATAGTCACACTAGGACTCAGACCTCAAAGAATATGTCAGACTCAATGAAATCCGAGAGAAAAGCAGCAAAAGTGCTTGGCATTTTAGTGTCTGTGTTTGTGGCCTGTTTACTTCCATACTTTGTTTACAGTGTTTTAGGTAATGTAATTGAAATTGAAGTAGAATCATTACACAAATTCATGATGCTGGTCTACCTTAATTCAGCCATCAATCCAGTGATTTATGCTTTGTTTTATCCATGGTTTAGGAGATCTGTTAAATTAATTTTAACTTTTCAGATATTTTCCACTGACTCGGCTTTGATAAATATTCCTTGCTGAATTAAATTTTTACAATTAAAAAAAAGTCTTTACAATTGTCCCAGTAATTGGAGGTTTGGAAGAGGCTTTAATTTTAATAAATCTATTTATACCTGTTGTATTTACATATTCAAGTTGTACCCAAAATATCACACTGCACTGGAAAAAACAGGTATAATATGTTGATTATAATATTTGTCATGTATGGATGTCCATAAGGTTATTTACACAAATTGGAGAGTGCTTTCCTCCAAGCACATGTTTTACAGTGTGTTATAATGTGCTATATATATTGCATGAAGTCTAAAAATGCAAGTACTCTTGAAGTCAGTGCGGAGTTCTTGGAGGGAGTGCAGAGTTCAAAACATGGTTACAGGAATATAACAGCATTGGAAATAACTGCTGCAAGAATACATTCTTAACAAGATTCTGAATAATATGTTAAACACAGCAGCATATTTTCCATATAATTGCAAAAGAGGATAATATTCTAAATATTTCTACTAATAATAATAATAATAATAGAAAGATGGCAGAATATATTTTTATATAGTAGTGCTGGCAAAAAGAAAGAAGACATCACAATGCTTTTCTGACGCAGCACATCATGAGATGAAATGTAATTAGCATGGGAATGGGGGAAGGAGAAGTAAAATGATGTACACACAAGAGACTGAGATGCTAATGAACTAAGCAAGACAGACAAGAATAATTAAAAACATGCACACACAAATTAAAAACTACATCACATATTGATTTTTAACCCGTTTCTACAGCCTGCATTTCTCCAAGATCAGGTACCTGAACGATAACTGAACCCTGTCCTAAGCATCACTGGAAGGCTGACGTCAATGCTGTGAGGTCTTCCTGTAGCACTTTTCCTTCGAGCAGCTGCATCTCAGTGACCGCTGTCATGTATCTCTGCTTGTGTATAGTTCAGGGGGGTGTGCTGTTTCCTGTGCTCTGTTTCAGCACCTGCACCTGGTCTTTCGCACATCCTGTGATTCCTGTGCCTGTGCTGAGGTCATTTGTTCTGCCACTCCCCAGCGTTTATGTAGAAGTCACCAGGTATGAGAAGACCTCCAAAAGGTGCTTTGGGACGCCTCACCTCACCTAGAACTTGCTTGTGTTTCTGTTGCCTTTGATATTACTTCACTTTGCTAATTATTGTACTGTGTTGGAATCCTTTTTTACTAGTTCAAATTACCTTAGTCACTGTGGGTTTTTGATTTCTTTGTTGGTTTTTTTCAGTGAGGGCCATCTGGAAGTCTGTCTGGTGTGTTCTTTCAAAAAAACAAACAATACAATGTTTCATAACCATATCTTCGATTCTGTTATTCTTCATTTTCTTGACATCTGCCATCCATTGCCATTACTGCTGTCAAGTTACCTTGGTTCCATTCCACCATTTCTGTATGGACCCAACTTAGACTGGGTGATAACATGGCATCTTTAAGCCACAATGCTGAGCAACTATTGTAGTTGTGCAGAGTATGGCCCCCAGGCACCGATACCGTTGTACTATAGAGGACGGTTGTGTGCCGTCATCTCTCTCTTGAGCAAGTCTGATGCTAAGCTTCACTTTGCTATCTTAGGGTGAGGATACAGATGAACACAAGAAAGAGGACATGGTGCTCAGCTCCATGGGATCCACACACTAGAGATCGAAACCATGACGATGAGAAAGTTCTAGTGTGCTAGACATTTTACTTCACAGCCGTAGTACAGTCAATATAGTTAGTGTTTATTTAATTCATAACTACAATTTATAATTCAGATTTTATATCTTTAACAGACAAACATGATTACAAGGCACATTGAAGGCACACTGAAACAAATTTCTTATTGGTTCTTAGTGCATATTCTGTTAAATGTAAAATGTAAATGTGCTGTTAGATGAGATCTCACCATATTCATTGTAGTTAGGAAAACTACACCCATATATGGTGTACCATTGCCGCCTGCAGGCAGTGGCGGACTTAGCAATTTGGGGGCTCAAGGCGAATTTAGCTAGGGGGCCCATCAACATTAATATGCGAGAAATAAGTTCAGGTTCACACTACACGATTTTAGGCTGGTTTTTCAGTCGCCGACTGTTTTTGTAGATCGCCGACAGAAACTGGTCGGAGGCAAATCGGGGATCACTCGGCGCTCGCTCAGTCGTGTAGCGTGAACTGCTGAAAGACGCTCGCCGAGTGGTCGCCGACTCATCGCAGACGACCGGCAGATGTCTAGCATGTTTAATATGTAGCATGTTTAATATGTAGCCCAGTCGGCGACTGAGTCAACAGCAGCGTCTAGCTTCATACAACTTTACTACAACACTGTGTTTAAGTTATTGTGACAGCACTGGAGAAATAGTGCGATTGACTATATCTATGTTCACTGCAACGGAGAGATTAAATAATTCTGGCAATTTGGGACTATGGAGTGTTTAAACGGTAAAAAAAAATAATAATAATAACGAAAATGTGGAGTACATGTACATTGTTTTTTTCTTCTTCGTGGTGTTGCTGGTTCTCGCGAGAGTTTCGTTTTCATGTTCTCGTGTTTTTGGACGGCAGCCAGATGAGTCGGCGATTCCCCAGTCGTTTAATTCGTGAGCCCGCGTTGCCGATCAGTCATGTAGTGTGAAAGCCACAACAACTGAAAGATTCGCGATTACAGCACAACCAGTCGTGTAGTGCGAACGGCACAAAAACCTGACGACTGAAAAGTCGTGCAGTGTGAACCTGGCTTTAGCTAGACAAGGGGGCCCTACAGTGGGAGGGGCCCAAGGCAATTGCCTAGCAACGCCTCTATGCAAAGACCGCCGCTGCCTGCAGGTCATTCTTAGTATTTCTGGTTGAAAATATAAAAGCCTGTACAGTATATGTATCAAACTGTTTGTTTTGGCTAACTCACTGCTTTGCTCTGTCTGAGTCTTATCTCTATGGTCCATGGTTGACCACCATGCCTGCTGCATGGAAAGCCTTTTTCCTGCATGGAAAGTCTGAATTCTGTCACCCGAGCTGGTGAACGTCACATTACCACCACTGAAGTCTATTGTGGGGACCTTAATGGCTTTGAGGGGTTCATGATACGGTGTGAGCTCTACTTCACTCATCAGCCCCACTTTGCTGACCTCACCAAGGTGGCTGTTATTATCCACCAGCTCACAGGGAGAACTAAGTCCCAGAAGACTGTGTTAGTTTTAAGCTCCTCTCCGTCGCTGTCTGACTACTCTTACTTCATCCAAGAGATGAAAACTGTATTAGATCATCCACGTTAGGGTAGAATCTGCAATCAATCCTGCTGCACCAGAGGCACCATTCACACTCCATAGCCGAATATGCCAGGGGGTTTGCCATGCCATGGACTCTGCCAGCCACTATGCATTAGAAGGACCACCTGTAATAGATGCCTTCCTCAAGGGACTTGAAAAAAAGCTGCAGGCAGATATTGCCTGCAAACAGGAGGAATAATATGGTTCACCTCACCATCATGCATCGCTTCCTCTGGTAGAGGTCTTCAACACTGTTCACGTCCTTATGAAGCCCGTGCAAATGGGTGGAACTATAATTCCAAACCAGGACTGGCAAAAGAAAAAACTGAATGCAACACCTAAATATTTTCTGTCTCAATGATGTTTTATGTGTCAGTGTCACACAGGAATCAGTCTTCATTTCTGCACTGATTAACTATAGAGAAACGAGCAACATAATGTTAAGACCAGAGCCTTGCCAAAAAGCTGGAGATCCGCTTGATTCTCCTGCTGTCATTACTGTTCATGCAAGCATTGGATAGTCACTCCCCTCATTGAGGTAAAAGTTCATGTAGCACACACTGAACACATTTCTTTTTCTTTGTTCCACTCTCTTCGAGATGTATCTCTGTACAGCTTTAGACAAGGTTGCGCCATTGCGATATAAGAGAGTAAGTGAGAGAAGAATGGTATGCATTTCTTGCAGCATAAATTGCAAAATCCTAAATTAGAAGTATATTGGACGCTGTACCAACTCATCTACTCAAAGAATTATGGCATGGTAATATAGAACCTGTGCTCACTATAATTAGAGCACCCTCCCATAATTATAGACACCCCTGGTTAAGAAGTGTTCTTTGGCTTCCAATAAATTCTTTTTTTTTATAATAATAATAATAAAGGACAACAGTGCAAAAAAAATTATTACTTTCGTTAGCAGATGCAGAGAAGCTCCTCCATGCTTTTGTCTCATCAAGATTAGACTACTGTGACAATCTTTTAATTTGATGCTCTAAACATCAATTCCCTCTTGGTGTAGTACCCATACCCGCTACCACTCATCCTGCCGGCAGCGCTGGAGCAGCTCAGAGGAAAGAGGTACTACACCAAGCTCAATCTAGTGCCTATAATCTCATCAGGATTAGAGATGGAGATGAGTGGAAGACTGTATTACGAATACCGAGTTTTGCCTTATGACATTGCTACTGCCCCGTCAATTACATTCTTCTCCAAAAGATGAGTTGAGTTGAGACCATAGACCTGCTCTTTTGCTACATCTTCTGCCAGATTGTGCTAACTGAGGACATCTGTCTCCAACGGGAGGTCCAGTTCACCTTGAGGCTGTGAAGGGAGTTTATGAGTAAGCTCAACGATGAATTTTACCTCAGGTTACCATCCTAAAGCCAACGGGAAGGTGGAGAGGGTTAACCAAAAGCTGGGTAGGTTTCTGAGGACTTAATGCAGTGAACATCTGGACATTTGGTGCTCCTACCTCGCATGGGATGAATACGCCCAGAACTCTCTCCGCTATGCAGGTACCGGCCATGCACAGCCTTCGAGTGCATGTTGGGTCATCAACCACCACCATAGCCCTGGAATCCACCACCTGCATTGGAGCAACCCATGGTGGAGAGTGGTGTCAAAGAAAAACTACACACAAGCTATATCGGTCTTTACATCATCCTAAAGAAGATCAATGCAGTCACTTACAGGATTGGCATACCGGGGAGCAGCCGTGCATCGTCGGGTTTCCACGTGTCCCTGCTGAAACCAGTGAGAGATGGCCCACTCAGCGAACCAGAGGGCCGGGCTCCACCACCATTGAACCTGACGAAGGGTTATATTAAGCGACTGCCATTTAGTTTGTGTGTCTTAATGTTTCTGTCTTCACTATGGAAAGTAATGGTGCTCCAATGCCACTCATGTCTGCTGCTTCTTCCTATATAACACATTCACCAGTACATCTGCGTTAGATTTTCTCACTGGAGCTTTTGTGATGCCACCAGCATTGCTTCAATTGATTAAATACTTTCCCCTAGATGCTAAGATGTTTTTGTGATGAAGAAATTAATAGGTTGTGACTACTTTTCACTAGCAACTATACTTACTACCATTTACCATTGCTCTACCATTTAATCAGTCTGCTTTTACAGACAACAAACTGGTACTGTCCATTTAAAAAATGTGACTTAAGTTCAGAAAACATGCTAAATTAATCTCTCCTTCTGTTCTGCTGGCTGTGATTAAAAACATATTTTCCCCGCAGAAAGTTTAACATGCTTTGCCAACTTTTGCAAAAACTGCCTTTTTTAAAGACTTTCTAATTTACAAAGGATACCAGCTCTAGGAGGATATATTAAAACTTAATCTTACTTGACCGTAAGTATTTGATCTCAAAAACATGATCATCTCATGACTATGGATAGTAAATCTGTTACTAAAATAAAACGAATTCAGAACATGAATTGGGTAAACAATTTCAGAAGCAGTAGTGGAAAGATGCAGTTCACAGGCTATATGCAAGCACCCTTTGACAAATCACTGCAAGTTCATTTCTCGTTTCATTTTCAAACTTTCCAGCTCAGATATATCAAAACACATATATGTAGAATGTTTCAATATATAAATAAATGCTATATGTGGTATGAACATATGAGTTGTTTTTTTTTTTGTTACCATGGAATCACATACTTACATCATGCTAGTGGGTGTGAACAGTTTCTAAATCATATAAATATCAGAGGAACTGGATGTTAAACAAACAACTTACTTGAAGCTTATTATGAAGATTGACTTTCTGTTGCCTCACGTCAGCTAAATTAGTTATTTAACATCTTGATCCATGAATTTTACTGCTATAAACCAAACTGATGACTGTTCCTATTATACCTGTCCAGAGAAATCTCTATCTACTGCAGTATATGTGATATTGTATATATCTTTAACAAGTATTGTTTTTGTGACAGTGTGTGGGAACCTAATCATCATCATCTCTGTGTGTCACTTCAAGCAGCTCCACACACCAGCCAACATGCTCATCTTATCCATGGCTGTATCGGATTTTCTCATCGGAGCTTTTGTGATGCCTCCAGCATTGCTTCAATTGATAGAATCATGTTGGATTTTTACAAGAGTTTTCTGTGCATGGTATTTGTTAACTGCATATTTTCTCACAAGTGTATCTATATATAATGTTGCTCTCATTGCTGTGGATCGGTATTTTGCTCTATCTAAGCCTTTCCTGTACACAAAAACAGTTTCAGTGAGCACAATGTGCATTGTAATTTTATGTGACTGGGGTGTATGGCTGTCATATAATATAGCTCTACAGTACCCCAATTTAAAATCATTAGATAGGGCATCATGTTCCAAGGGATGCTTTCATGTGGTGAATGATGTCTGGTCTATGATTGACCTTGTGTTAAGTTTTGTTTTTCCACTCTCTGTAATAATCATATTGTATGTTCTAGTTTTTTTTATTGCAAAGAAACATGCCACAGCTATTAGAGAGCTTAATAGTCACAATAGAGCCTCAAAGAACATGTCAGATTCGATGAAATCTGAGAGAAAAGCAGCAAAAGTGCTTGGCATTGTAGTGTCTGTATTTGTGGCCTGTTTACTTCCATACTTTCTTTACAGTGTATTAGGCAGTGTAGTTGAAATTGAAGTTGAATCATTACACAAATTCTTGATGTTGCTTTACCTTAATTCAGCCATCAATCCAGTGATTTATGCTGTGTTTTATCCGTGGTTTAGGAGATCTGTTAAAGTAATTTTAACACTTCAGATATTCTCCAATGACTCTCATTTGATAAATATTCTTTGATGAATTAAATACTTTTTACTATTGTTATTGAACTTAAGGTTTAAGAACTGAATTTAAATGCATTTAAATGAATTTAATGCAATTTTTGAAAGTGGTTAAATGTGATTTATTAAAAAATTTATAAAAAATGTATTTATATAGCGCTTTTTACAACGGTAAAAACAAAGCTTTACAAGTGTCCGAGTCCAAGCCCCCAGTGAGCAAGCCAAGGGCAACAGTGGCAAAGAAAAACTCCCTAAGAGCATGAGGAAGAAACCTTGAGAGGAACCAAGACTCAGTGGAGGAACCCATCCTTCTCTGGCCGATGATATATGATGTCCGTGAAGGCATTTATACACAGGGCTTGAACATGGCATGGCTTTGTGTATAACTCCTACAGCTGTGCACCAAGGTTGCAAATTAGTTTGAAACACCCAGGTTTTATGAAATTCAGTTCAATTAAAACACATTTGTTAACATATAAAACCCTATTGTTCTAGTCATAAAGTCAGAGTTCTTTATAACAACACTCAGGTACAGAAATGTAACATTGGAAATAACTGCTCCAAATATAAATTCATAACATTTGATTCTGAATAATATTTTAAACAGTAACAAATATTTGCCATAGAAATATAACTAATAATATGAATACTACTACTACTAAATGGTCGCAGAGGTGGTGTCGTCGCCACACTATATGACTCAAATATAGACGTCTCTCAAAAATCAGACAACAAGTTTAATTCTGTTGAATATTTAATTCTCACTGGGTCAAATTCGTGTTCAACTAAGAAAGTGCCACAATTATTAATGTTAATTACTCTTTACCACCCTCTGGGCTCCTACTCTGAGTTTTTGCAGGACTTCCTGTCTAATATAGCCATCAGCTGATAAAGTGATTATAGTGATTTTAATCTCCACTTTGAAAATATACATGATTCTTTTACAATTAACTTTCAATAAATTCTTGTCCTCTGTAGGTGAAGACTGCAGCACCAGAGATGCAGGCTTGTAAAAGAGAAACCGAGGGACAGACTGAGCGGGGAAGTGTAGTACCTAAGCAGGTAGTAATGTAAGGATAACACAGGGACTTTATTACATGATAATGATGAGCAATGGCGATTGATTAGTATAAATATTAATTGGTATTTGCATACTTCCCAAAATCTGGCAGCCAAACGCCCTTATTCTGATAAAATAGCAAATGATCAAGACTGAAAAGTGTTGGATGAGCAGCAAGTGTCCATTTTAGTCTATCATAACATTTTAGATATTTAGATATTTAGGTGTTGAAAGGCTGCATAGTAGCCTAAAATTAAATTTGTAGCCTCTGATTAAACATGTTTTAAAAATCAGAAGTAAAATGACATTTTAAAACTTATAAATGAAAAATAAAAGCTTTGCAATTTAAGTATGACTACAGTAAGTGTAAAAAATATAAAAGTAATATTAGCAAAATATATGCCCACACTGAATGAGTAAAACGGTGTCAAATGCTTTAAAGACATGTTTGCATTGCATGAATTCATAAAGCATCTGTCACGGTCACAGCTCTGGACCCTTACCTGTGGGCGTGTCGTTATGTTTTCTGTGTGCAGTTATGTCCATGTTCGTAGTTCCGTGGGTGTGGGTCGTTTGTGAGCGTGTTCGTAGTCGCACCTGTGCCTTGTCTTGTGATCACAAGGGTATGTGGTAATCACCTATTTAATGTGCGTTCACGCAATGTCTCGTGCTCGTCTTTGTCTTGAGTCCGTGCCTGCGTGAGTGTTCGTGTGTGCTTGCGCAAACGCTCTGGACTTCACATGTGTTTTCAAATAAATGTTCACCGTATTCGTCGTTGTGCCTGCCTCCTCCACCCCATATTACAGCAAATTTATAGCCGGATACAAATACATATTATAGCTGTTTAAAGGAGGGAGCTGTGACGGGCGGGGGTGAGCAATGAAAAGGAAGCGATCACGCCAAGTCTCAGGGAAAAATTATGGTTTAATAGAAAGTGTGCAAACCTAAAACCCATGCACTATCTCCAAATTAAGGATATAAGTCAAGTCAAGTCAAGTCAGTTTATTTATATAGCACATTTAAAGGCATCAAGTGCCGGCCAAAGTGCTGAACAATTGTTACAGTATAAAACACATAAAAATATAAAACATTTAAATACAAAATATAAAACTAAGCATAAAAGTAGATAGATGAAAATAAGAAAACCCATAAGAACATTTACAATAAAATATACATAAAGGACATGTTAATGACACATTAAGATAGTTCTCTGCTATGTCTGTAGGTGACAGACTGCTCAGGACTCAAAGGCCTGTGAGAATAAGTAGGTTTTTAAATTGGTTTTAAAAATAGTTACTGTAGCCGATTCCCTTATAAAAAGTGGAAGGTTGTTCCATAGTTTTGGAGCTGCTACCGAAAAGGCCCGGTCACCTTTGAACTTTAGTCGAGACCGTGGAATGTCTAGAGTCCACTGGTTAGAGGAACGTAGTGAGCGAGGAGTAGAGCGAGAGTGAAGGAGATCCGAGATGTAGGAAGGAGCTAAGCCATGAAGAGCTTTAAAAACAAACAGTAAAACTTTAAACTCTACCCTGAATTTTACTGGTAGCCAGTGTAGTGATGCCAGCACAGGGGTGATACTGTCTCTTTTTTTAGTCCCGGTCAGGAGACGTGCAGCTGCGTTTTGAACCAACTGGAGGCGTGAAAGGCTCGACTGACAAATGCCCAAGTAAAGTGCATTGCAGTAATCCAGGCGTGAAGAAATAAAAGCATGGATGACCGTTTCCAGATCCTTAAAACATAAAATGTTTCTGAGCTTAGCTATGTTCCTGAGCTGATAAAAACTTCCTCTAACCACTGAGCTGATTTGTTTTTGGAAGTTTAGGTTTGTGTCAAAAATGAAGCCCAGGTTTCTAACATGGTCATGCAGGTTGGGTCTTAAAGAGCACAGATCATTTGCTATCACTCTAGCCGAGTCAGAATTACCAACGATAACAATGTCAGTTTTTTCTTTGTTTAATCTGAGGAAATTATTGGCCATCCAGCGTTCAACCTCCTTCAAACAATCCAACAGGTGATTTGGGGAACCAGTTTTGTTTAGGTTGAGTGGAAGGTAGACCTGCGTGTCGTCTGCATAGCAATGATAAGAAATATTATACTTTTGAAAGATGGACCCAAGAGGAAGCATGTATAAAGAAAACAGAATGGGTCCTAGGATGGATCCCTGAGGTATTCCACAGGTCACAGGTGCACAAGATGATGAGGATTGCCCCATCTTAACAGTGAAGGTTCGGTTAAATAAGTAGGATGTCAACCATTTTAGGGCCACTCCTTTAATGCCAACACTATACTTCAGACGATCCAGCAGGATTTTATGGTCAATGGTGTCGAAGGCTGCGCTTAGATCTAGTAGAATTAAGATTGCGCAGTTCCCAGAGTCCAGGGCGAGAAGTAGATCATTCAGAACTTTAAGAAGGGCAGACTCTGTGCTATGATAGGGTCTAAAACCTGATTGGAACCTGTCCATGATGTTATGCTGGCTTACATAAGAGCAAAGTTGCTGAAAAACGACTTTCTCCAAAACTTTAGCCAGAAAAGGAAGCTTAGAGATAGGTCTGAAATTCTCTAAGACTGCAGGATTTAAGCCGGGTTTTTTCAGGAGAGGCTGAATGACCGCATGCTTAAGGGAAGATGGAACAACACCACTTGAAAGACTGCTGTTTATAATTGCTTGTATACTGGGACCAATGGTTGGCAGTACTTCCTTCAAAAGTGGTGTAGGGAGCACATCCAGGCAGCAAGTTGTTGGCTTCATGTGCAGCATTAGCTCTGTAAGGTTTAACAGTGACACAGGTTCAAACTGACTTAGCTGTGCAGGGGGTGTCAGAGGAGTAGTAGGGGGTATGAGAGGAGTGCAAGGGTTGTTAACTGAGTGAACTATTAGGGAACGCAGATTATCAATTTTTGTGGTAAAAAACTTCTAAAATTTCTCACAGGTTCCAGCAGAGTCTTCGATGGTGGGAGAAATTTTGGACTGCAGCGCCGTGTTTATAGTATTGAAGAGGACTTTTGGGCTGTGAGAATGCCTTGCTATGATGTCCGAAAAATACCTTGCCCTGGCTACTTTAACACCTTGCTGGTAGTTTTTTAGGCAGTTTTTAAGAATCTGAAAGGAGATCTGAAGGTGATCTTTCTTCCATTTCCTTTCCGCTTTCCTGCACTGCTGTCTAAGTTCACGAGTATCATTGTTAAGCCATGGCTGAGGCTTAACTTTGGCCCTTCTAGATTTTAATGGGGCAATTTGGTTAATGATGTCAGTACAGATGGAAATAACATGGTCCGTAAGCTCATCTGTCCTAGTAGCTATGGGAGGATTTTCAATGTAACTTGCCACAGGAGAGGTGAGGTAGGCAGCTGAGAACTGACTGGCTGTTGCAGGTGAGATGGAACGTGTATAGACCACAGGTGGACTATACTTACATGGAGAGCATGGAATAGACATGTTAAATAAAATGGGTTTGTGGTCAGAAAAACAGATCTCCGAGACTCTCTAGTCTCTAGACTGGAAACTGAGAAACCAAGTGACAGCACCAGATCCAAAGTGTGCCCAAGCTCATGAGTGGGGCCAGAAACAGACTGAGTTAAACCAAATGCGTCAACGAGGTGTAAAAATTCTTTAACCAGAGGTTTTGAGGGACAACAAACGTGGATATTATGACCAGCGGTCAACTGGTACGACGACAAGACATATATAGACAGACAAACGACCATCAGGTGGGAACAGATCACGGGCTCCGCCCACCTGAGGGGCGTACACGACATCACAAAACAACAACAACACAGCCGCTGTGGACGGAGGCGACCGGTAGGGGGCCGCCTCACCGTGACAGGAGCACCTTTAACCTGAAGAATAAGAATTGAGCTATTAAATCTGAGAAATTCAGAAAATACATATTAGAGATGGTTTCAATAAAATCATAAAAGTGATTGTGATATAATAATGCTAAGATTGAATCCAATGACTTTAACCAGTCTTTTTTTTTTCAAGTCAATTTTTTTTTCTAATATTAATATATTTTACTAATATTGAATAGTAAAATTTAGCAGAAAGTTTAATGTTCATTTTAGCTAGTTTAGTTTAGTTGACCTGGTAGCTGTGACGGTGCACGCAGGGTGACGGATGAGGCACAGAGTCCAACGGTTCGCACAAACGTCACTCAGTGTAACGTCGGGGGTGTGCCATGATCAGGGGGCGGACGCACAGGCGCAAGAGAGCGGGACTCACAGCCACTAGCGGAAGCCATACTGGCTAACCGTGTGGTATTCGCACGAAGCGCTTTGCTCTTACGTGGCATGTTAATAAAGCACCGACAAACAGACTACAGATACTCACGAAAGGACACTTGTATTACACAAAGCACATGAGGATGAATACATACAAAGAACCAAAACATACGATGAGACAATACGGAAACGAAAACCATAAGAATACTACACAACACTCTATACCAGGAAACACAGAACACGTAAGCTACTAGAACTGAACACAATCACACAGGGCGACACATAGCTAGACTGCAACGTAAGGAAATGTAACACAACCACAACTAACCGTGCACAACACCAGGCAAACCAAACATCCAAAGGGAAACGTGAACATAACAAAAGCGAACCTCACACATAGACACAAGAACTAAGTACACACAGCTACTATCACACAGAGGAAGATAACCAAACAGTAGCACAACCAAAACTTAACTTAGACATCAATATACAAACAGTAGAACTCACAAGAACCAGATGGAAACATAAACCACACGCACCACAAGACTCTGATTTCCACACAAACACAGAAGCACACGAAAACCCTAATCCCTACAACAACATACAAACAATAGCATCAGCAAGAACCTGATAGAAACCACGAACCACAGAAGCATATAACTCTGACTCCGACAAACATTGACCCACAAAGAAAACCCAAAACACAAGGACTTTATACAAACCTAAACGAACACTCAAACAAGCAACAGCTGAAACCAATGAAACAAAAACAGGCAGAACTAAACAGAGAAGACCAGAGGAGGAGGAGCCAGGCCAGACAGACAGGAAGGGGGCGGAGCTAGGTGTGACACTCAGGGTTCATACACTTTTTTGACAATCAATTTCCATGACTTTTCCATGACTTTGAGGCAAATTTTAATGACTATACATTCTCTAAACATATGTGTAGACATGAAAAATAAGAAAAAATCCAGGCCAAAATTCCACAGTATATCATAAATTAATGACAAGCCACGTGGTTTAATTGAAAAAATAAACATTTACCGTATTTTCAATATCAATATAAACCGGAGTTACGACCTACTTTTTTTTTTATTTCGCGCGTGCACGGAGGAGCAGTGGCAGCACAGTGGAGTGTTGTGGAGTGTTGTGTACGATAAGCTGAGGCAGCACAGGCTCCACTGCAGCCCATCTCGGCAACACGATCGCTCTTTCTCGCGTTGTACGCACGAGGACATCGTTAGTTTTTTTTTCTATACTGTGTTTACGATCAAAATGTATCTAAATCTAGGGTCGCGCTTAACGACGAAAACTGCTTTATGACAGACTTTTCAGTCTCTAACCCCATCGTTAACCGTGCACATTTTGCACGCCCCGTGTCCTTGTCTTTCACAAGCCATAGCTTGTATTTGTCCAACTGAAGCAGTCATTGTTTAATCGGCATTTACTAGCATTCCCCTGATTTACATCAAAGTACAATCTACAGCTCCGCTTGGAGTCCGACGCTAACGCAGTGAACTAATGTGTGAAGTTACGTTAGCGGTCCGCACAATGAAAAAAAATGGCTATATTATATTTATTAATTTTTTCTTCCGGTTATCAGAACAACATACATTTATTGTGTCAAGCAAATTTCCATGACTTTTCCAAAACATTTGAGTATTTTTTATTTTTCCAAAACTTATCCAGGCCTGGAAATTGCTATTTTCAAATTCCATAACTTTTCCAGGTTTTTCATGACCGTACGAACCCTGGTCACTTTATTCACAAATAGTGCAGACAGCGCATGTTGAACACAAACATTAAGTGAGGGTGAGACTCAAACAAAGACGAGCACGGGACCCTGTGCGAATGCACATTAAATAGACAGACCACATAATCCCAGAGTGATGACGAGACGAGCCACAGGTGAGACTGATGAACACGCTCGGACACAATCACACCGACAAAGATCCACAGACGACTAGACGTAGACGACAAACACATGCCCAAAGGGGAGGGATCAGGGGCTGTACCGTGATAGAGCCCCCCACCAAGGGCACTACCCGGTGCCAACAGAACTGAATGCCCTTAACCCACCCCAATGGGCGGATCCGGAGCCCTCAGTCCTGTGTCTGGGAGATGACCGCCCTCGGAACATTCACAAACACACACACGAACATTAATAGACAGAGGCACAAAAGGGAAATTCGGGATACACACAGGGACGGACACAAACACAGGCGCAGACACACACAAAAATGGAGGGCTGGCGGACGCTCCTTCAGCCCTCTCAGTGGGCATGCTACCAGCTTCTTTGCAATGATAATAATTTTTATTTGTATAGCACCTTTCATACATACATGCAACCCAAAGTGCTTTACAGAATAAATAAAAAGAAACATTAAAAGGAAGCAAAGATAAGAAGACAAAAATTAAATATTAAAAGAAATTAAAGATAAAAAGGAAACAAACACAATAAAATAATCAAATAAAGTGACAAATTATAAAATAATAGACAATATAATGTAATAAAGTAAATAATATTGAGAGTTTCTTAACTAAAAGCAGATCTAAACAGGAATGTTTTGAGACTCTTCTTGAAACTGGGATGAAATGCCTCTGAGCTCTTCAGGAAGAGAGTTCCAGAGCTTTGGGCCATAGTGCCTAAAACAGTGATGGGCAACTGGTGCGGGCAACACTCAGTGTGGCCCGCAAATAGATCAATAATAATTTAATAATTAAAAGAAAAAAAACCAATAGAGCAGGACTTTTTTGTTCTTGTCACGTAGGGCTCCTTTGCCCTCTCCCGTGTCGGTGTTGTTCCTTGCCCGGTTATCCCGCCCTGCGTGTCTGTTGCCCTGGTTTCCCTCTGTCTGCCACACCCGTGTCGTCATTGTGTTCAGTTGTGTCTAGTTTAGTCCTGTGTACTTTAATCTCTGTGTTTCGCCCGTTGTCCGTTACTTGTGGTTTGTTCGGTTTTGTGGATTATCTGTCATCGCTGTTCTGGTATTTTTCGTCTCCGTTGTGAATGGCTCTCCTGTTACGACTCGTGCCTGTCTTGTTGACCACTTGGACGGCTCTCCCGTTTTGACCCATGCCTGTACAAACGACTTCGCCTATGGAATTCCCCTTATTAAATCTCACTCTTCTCAGCGTTTGTGTCCGCCTCCTCGCTCCGCAGCGCGCTTTGAGTTCAAATTCCTTTTTGCACTTTTTTATTAAGCAAATGTTTTGTCTTTGTTGCTTATTAAGGACATGTTAATGCATTTATATGCAGAAAATAGATGTATGTTGGTGCAATAAACATACAGATCTGAATTCATTTAAAATGTGTTCTTATTGAGAATAATTTGTAGTGTTTTTCATATCTAATTATTTGAAGTGCGTGGTCATGTGGCCCTCCAATAATAGTGCTGAAAAAATTTTGGCCCTCTTTATCATGGAAGTTGCCCATCCCTGGCCTAAAAGCACCCTCGCCAATCTTTAATCGTCATGGTTTTTAAATGTCTTCATGGTCTTGCTTCTCTTTACCTCAGTGAAATGATGGTTAGATATGTTCCAGTCAGGTCTCTCAGGTCTCTTTAAACCGGCTAGTTACAAAGCTGAGCCTTGGTTAAATGATACCACCCATGCACTTAGGAGACAGTGCCGTAAAGCTGAACGTAAATGGAGGAAAGATAAATTACTAGTATCATTGGAAAATCTTAGAGACAACTTTATGCAGTACCAGAGGTCAGTTAAGGAAGCAAAGTGTCAAAACTAGTAATCACTCCAGGGTGCTATTCCACGCAATTGACTCTGTTCTAAATCCTCCAACTTCTGTTTTGCTTGAGACATCAGTCTTAACGTGCAATAATTTCCTTTCACATTTTATCGATAAGGTGGCATCTGTGAGACATTCTACTGCTATGTCTGAAAATTTTAATTTACAAGTTGGTCCTATCTCAGCTGTATTTGAGCAGTTTGAACTGGTGTCTTGTTCTTCTTTAAAGAACTTAGTTCATCAGATGAGACCCACAAACTGTCCTTCTCTTAAAAAGCCACACTTAGATCCCTCAGTTTTATCCAATTTTAGACCAATTTCTCATTTATCTTATCTTTCAAAACTCTTAGAGAAAATAGTTTTTATACAAGTGCAGGCCTTTTTACAATCAAATGATATTTTTGAAAAATTCCAGGTTTTAAATCAAGGTTTTAAATCAAGGCACAGTACTGAGACTGCTCTGCTGAAAATTCACAATGATATCGCTATGTCCGTAGATAGTAGATGTCCTGTGATCCTGGTTTTGATGGACCTAACAGCAGCGTTTGATACGGTGGACCATTCTATTCTTCTATCTCGCTTGGAGCACGTTGTCTGTATTCGTGGCACCGCTTTGAAGTGGTTCACATCCTATTTGAACGATAGAACGTTCTCTGTAAATAATGCCTCTTCTTCGTGTGCACCTCTGTCATGTGGAGTTCCTCAAGGTTCTATCCTTGGTCCCCTCCTGTTTTCCTTATATATGTTGCCGCTTGGTGAGGTTATATCTGCACATAATGTTACGCAGAGGTGGGGACTCGAGTCACATGACTTGGACTCAAGTCAGACTCGAGTCATTAATATTAAGACTTTTGACTTGACTTGAAAAAATATTCAGAGACTTAGACTTGACTTGGACTTTTACACCAATAACTTGGGACTTGAATTGGACTTGAACCTGTTTACTTGCAAAGACTTGATTTTTTTTTTACCCCAAATCTAAATTTTAAAACGCATATTAATATTTATAAAGTGCGCCCCATTAATTTCATTTCCATCCTTCTGACGCAGACCGGTCCTCTGCTTTTCCACACTCTGTACGTGTGTGTGTGCATGAGCTGCAGCACAACCAATCAAATGGGGGGTTGGCGAACGTAAATTTTTACCGGGCGGGGTGTAAAATGGACACAAATTAAGTATTATATCGTGATCGATCGATCGCCAGTGGTTGGTGCCAGAGCGAACTAGTAACTCATTGAATCATAGATGTGGATCAGAGGTAAATAAACTAGATTTTTTTCCGGCGTGAGAAATCGGATGTGTGGCGTGAGAGCGTGTGAAGACGGTCAAATGCGTGTGTCTCACGCTCAATGCGTGAGAGTTGGCAACCCTGGGTTCTGTATCTGAACTCGGGGAAGAGAGCCTCTCTCTGTCACCATCATAATATCCAGTTCTATCTCAGCATGGATTGTGTATTTGAAGACATCTACGTCGAGAAAAAAATATATTGACAAAAGTGGAGCGAGTTTTCAGCTATGGGGACATCATTCATCGTGCACAAATGACATACAGTCTTTTGGCCAGCAAATGCAATGCAGAATAGTTTACTGAAATGTCTAAAGTTGCAGATTCCTGTTAATTGTTCAGTTCTTATATTTGTTTGTCTTGTGTCACTCACACATGTTCTCCAAGAAACCAGATAAGAGAACAGAGGGAAAATGCTGTTATGGTTCTTTGTATTGTGCTGTGAAAATATCAGCACTTTTTATTTGAACATGGAGTTCTACTTATGACTTTTTCACAGAATATTTATTTCTGGAAAATTGTAGTTTAAAGTATGAATATTTTTGCAGCTAAGTTTAACATTGAACTGTGCAATAAAGAGGTGTAATTTTAATTTTTTTTATACTTCGTGTTTTCAGTTGCACATGTTTTATCAAGATTTGAGGAGAATACAGATTAAAAAAAGAACGCATGTCTATTATTTACATTTAAAATATACCTGCAACATTGGTAAAAAAAAAAAAGACTCGAAAGGACTTGAAATTCAGTTTCAGACTTGGGACTTGACTTGACTGTTGCCTGTCTTGACTTGAGACTTGACTTGACTTGAGTGTCTTTGCTTGAGACTTGACTCGGGACTTGAGGTATAAAGACTTGGACTTACTTGAGACTTGCAAAACACTGACTTGGTCCCACCTCTGATGTTACGCAGATGACTTGCAGATCTACCTGAACCACATGTGATAGTATCGGATTTATCTTTTATCAATTGTGTAACTGATGTTAACCTTATGCTGCAGATTTGCACGCCCGGTGGCCATTTTTAACATTTTTTACATAGTTCACATTAAAACTAGATATCTCAAGTTGTACATATAGGAAAATTATCATTCATGGCTCAAACTGAAGTAGGCAGTTGGGAGAACATATTAATACACTTCAGTATCATATTCACATAATTTGGTTTATTTTAGAGCCTCTATTGCAGATGCTAATATGCCAGGAATGTCAAAAATGCTGACTTGAACATGACTGGAATGTATATTCACATAGTTATTCAAATGTGGTATCAGAAATTACAATAAATTTCACTAGGGTCTTTTCTAACAACACATGGAACAAAAAAATGGAACAAATCCATGCAAGCATTGAAAAGTTATTCAGCTTTATCCAAGGTATGTCAAGTGCACCACACCCATGTCTAAATATGCCACACCCGACACACACCATTAGCCAACTAAGCTAACATGCTAACAAATTCCTTACATGAAACCGAGGAGCTACGACAAACAACAACGTTGCACATATTACAGCAAAACCAGAAAATTCCAATGACTAAATTTCATGTCCAAATATGAACGTTATGATATCATATTTATGTCCAATATAGTCCGACAGCATAAGCTAGGTTACCGTAGCATCCGACACGATACAGAGTACTCCAGCACTCAAAAGCTCCAAAACTGTTTATAACCTATACTATAATGTTTAGTATTAGAATATATTAGGGGTGGGAATGGTTTACTATCTCACGATTCGATTCCGATTTTGGGGGCCACAATTCAATTCAAAAATCGATTTTCGATTCAAAACGATTTTCGATTCAAAAAACGATTTGATTTATAAAAATGTCTGCTTCAGTCTATAAAATCTGCATGATCTACTACAGTCTGCTTTGCAAGACAGAACGACACATACAGAAAATTAAGTGTCTCACATTTAATTAACAAAATTTAAGTGCTTTGGTAAAATAAAATGGTTTTTGTTGTTACCAAAATTCTTGAGCTTCATTTTGCGAGCTGTCAGGGCTGGCTCGGATGCAGTTCCCCCAGCCGTCGCTAGGGGCACCAGAGTCAGTCCCAGACTAAACCGACGTAACCGTACGTTCTCAGCCAGTCTCTGCTTTCTCTGTGATTGCTTATCGTTTAATGGTGTCTCGCCACCTCTCTCTGTTATGCTTTCTCTTTACTTATTCGAGTATCTCATGCGTCGCTTCCTGACCCATCTCAAGTTTTCCCAATCCTGTATGTCTTCCTATCCGTTTTTGCCTTTATTTTTGGGAAGGGTTTTATTTTGCTGCAGCGTTTTTTGCCAGTTACTTCTGCTGGTGTCCTTGGTTTCGTTTTCGCGTTGCATTTATCCGCGCTGTTTTTTAGTTACTGTTGTTGTTTTGTTTCTTCCTCCCGTCTCACTACGGTTGAGTGTTATTTTTCACGCGTTGTATTTTCCGCATTGGTTTTTTGTTTCTATTTACTCCGTGCCCTCATGGTTTTGCTTTCTATTCTCTTGCGCGTTGAGTCTTCCGTGTTGTTTTGTTTGTTCGTTCTGGGTCGCTGTGCGCGTTTCCCTCTCGCTAATACATGTGACGAATGTCAAACGTCTTGCTCTTGCGAGCCGGCACTTGGGTCCATCCTTCTCTATATTATTTCTCACCCTTCTCTATATTAACGCTCCCGTGTTCACCGCGTTACAAAAGCCTTGCACACGAGCTACATTGTGTCCAGTTCGGTCTTCCCCGGCATTCGGTAAAAACCAAAATGAACCCATATTTTTGCCTTAAATGAAGACCGGACAGGTTGAATATCTCTTTTCTCCATGTGTTTTGAACCTTTTCCGCGCATGAGTGTGTCCCAGAACATGCTGCGTAAAGTCTCGCGTAATTTTGTAATTACGTAACGCGAGACTTCACCACGACTTAGAATCGATTTTGGGACATTTAAAATCGATTCTGAATCGTAGTAAATGAGAATCGATTTTTGATATATGAATAAATTTTTTGGCACACCTCTAGAATATATATTTTGTACAATATCGCTTATGAAAAATTATCCATTGTTACTCACAGTACGTAGAATCGCGTCGTAGCCGGTGTACCGTCTCACTTCCGGGTTGGCGAAAATTCCGAAAATTGCCCATATATTCCACACAAAGTAATCCGTTTATGTTCAAAAGTATCCACAATCCGCATAAAAACGAACAAAATAATCCATGGCTGCTTCAGTTTCGCCGAACAGTGTGTTCTGGGGAGCTTAGCTTAGGTTAGCAAAGGGTTAGCTTATGTTGCTATGCTAGCGGCCGAAATTGGAAATGAATCGCCAGTTTCCAAGGGCTCAATTTAAAAATATACTTGACCAATCATGTCATATGAGGGCTGGTTAGCTTTGGAAGGAAGTAAACTATTGGTTAGAACAGCTTTCAATCACTTCTGAGGCTCCAGCTTGTCTCTGTGGGCTTATTGGTTCACCCTCCCCCTTCGCACCTCGCCGTGGGAGAGGTTGTAAAACCTGTCATTCAAAGTCACTACCCCACTTTAGACCAATAAAAACCACTCAAATCAAAGCAGAACCGCTGCAGCTTTGTAATGAGGTGTCAAATCAGCGTTAAGAATGCTTCTGTGACGCTTAGGGGGCAGATTTGTCAGTGTCTCATTCAGGAAGCGGATTTCGGAAAATTTTGCAGTGAGGTGAGCAAGCTTTTTAAGGTACTTAACCACAACGGATCTACGCTGTTAAGGTCTTAAATTAAAGCCTTATTAGTAAACGATTTTTAGGTGACAAAACATTAAGACATTTCACAACATAAATATGTTTTGTAAACGGATATGTCGGGAGACCCCCTCGCGGGGTGCACTTTTGTGGTCAACTTCAAAGCCGGATATCTCGCGATCGGCTGCACGTAGACGGCTGAAACTCGGTAAGCATGTAGATGGGATAGGAAATTTTGATTTAAGCGCTTTTGTTCGGAGATTCATTAATGTTTAATATGTTTTATATCGCCGCGCTTCGGCTAAGTCATAACTTTTTGTTTCTGAAACAAACAAACAAAAAACTGAATGTATTCTATTTGGTGATGCTACTGCCATAGACTTCAGTGGTTTGCCTTTTAAGTTAAATACTATTGTCAGAAATCTTGGGGTATTATTTGATCAAGAACTCAACTTTGATAAACAAATTAATTCTGTAGTTAAATCCAGTTTTTATCATTTGCGCCTGCTGGCCAAAGTCAAATCTTTCGTAGATCACACTGATTTAGAGAAGGTAATCCATGCTTTCATTAGTTCCAGACTTGACTATTGCAATGACCTTTATATTGGTGTTCATCAATCTTCTCTGAGACAACTTCAGCTCGTCCAGAATGCAGCTGCTCGTCTCTTAACACCCCCAGACGTGAACATATTACACCTGTTTTGTTTAATTTGCATTGGCTTCCTGTTCAATATAGAATTAATTTTAAAATCTTGATGTTTGTCTTTAAAGCATTGAACGGATTGGCCCCACTGTACTTATCTGATCTCTTAAGTTTTCCTGTACACGAGAGATCCCTGAGGTCATCGAGTCGTCTTTTATTAGACGTTCCGAGAACTAGATCTAAGCGTTGGGGTGATCGGGCTTTTTCAGTGGCTGCACCCCGACTTTGGAATAACCTTCCCTTAGATCTTCGATTAAATTCTGACCTGAAAATGTTTTAATCTAAGCTTAAGACTTTTTTGTTTAAACAGGCTTTTAATACCATGTAGTGGACTGATTCTGAGAAGGTAATTGATTTGGTCTTTGTGTATTCTCTGACATTACTCTCTGATGTATGCATTTTCTGATGTATTTTACTGTTTATTTAATTAAAAAAAAAATTTAATTAAATTATTAATTTTAGTAAAGTGCTTTGGTCACCTTAGCTGGTTGTTGTAAAGCGCTATATAAATAAATAAATCAATCAAATCAATCAATTATTTGATATAATTACATTTTATGTTCTTTCTTTGTAACATTTGGAGACTCAACGGAAGAAGAAGGTGGACACAATCGCTGTGAGAAATGGGATTTATTACAAGGAAATATTGATACAATGTCTGGGGAGTTGGATAGCATGAGTTTACCAACTGACACATGCTTACGAGCATGGCGAGGCATACTAGAGTGTACAAATAATCAAACAGTATAAGACAAGATACTTTCATCGAGGGGAACCTTAGAAGCTGATTAACAGGCAAAGCCATACCCAACAAAACAGAGACAACATGACTACAAGGAAGATATATGCTGTAAATAAATCAAGAAGCTAGGCTTTCACATGACAACAGCAAACAAAACCAAAAAACCACAAGAAAACAAGAAAAATGCCACCCAAACTAGAACAGAGTAGATATTATACACAGAAAACTAAATAGCAAACAAAAGGGCAAGGCTTTAACAAGGAATAAAAGACCAAACATAAATACAACCCAGCAGTGGCGTGCACAGACATTTTGGGGGGGGGGGGGGGGGGGCAAGTGCTCAGGGGGGAAAAGGGCGCTTTTTAGCACACGTGGAACACGCCATTATAAAAAAAATTACATGCATATGTTGAATGAAATTTGACTTTTATTTGTAACATTCTCTAAATGTGAGTTTTCAATGGAAAAAAGTCACACCACCAACTGATAAAATCCATATCTAATATTAACTATATACAGTCATTGTTAAGTCCTTCAGTTAACTTCTGTTTACCCTCCACTGTCTGCAGGCAGGCAAAAAGTACGAGAAGGAGTTATAGGCTACTTTCTTCCTATTCCCCACCATCTAGGGAGATTTTCCTTGCCACTGTCGCCTTTGGCTTGCTCATTAGGGATTTGGACCCATAGTATTGTTAACCTTGTAAATCCTGTAAAGCGCTTTGTGACAACATGTGTTGTGAAAAGCGCTATACAAATATATTTGATTTGATTTGAGTGTTGTCATTCACATGTCACATGAATGCAGATGGGCATTTTTCACAGGTAATGGATAACTTCATGTTTGTTTCACAAATGAATGTGTTAATTTATCTTATCTTCAGGAATTGTGCCATCATCATTCAAGGCGGCTAGGGTGGTGCCAATCCTAAAGAAACCCAACCTTGATGCCACCAACATCAGCAACTACAGACCGGTATCTCTCCTCTCATTCCTTTCTAAGATCCTTGAACGGGCTGTACACAACCAGCTATCCTCTTTTCTCTCACAGAACCAGCTTCAGGACTCCAACCAATCTGGCTTCAAGCCGGCACATTCTACGGAAACTGCACTCATTGCAGTAACTGAGAAACTCCATGCGGCTAGAGCAAATGGACTATCATCAGTTCTGATTCTGCTTGACCTTTCGGCTGCCTTTGACACAGTCAATCATGAGATCCTCCTGTCCATCCTCTCAGGCCTTGGTATCACTGGCAATGCATGGACATGGTTTGCATCCTACCTGGAGGGTCGTTCCTACCAAGTAACATGGGGAGGATCAACATCCACGCCATGCAAACTCTCCACCGGTGTTCCACAAGGCTCAGTGCTGGGTCCACTTCTTTTTTCCCTTTATACCCGCTCTCTGGGTGAGTCAATATCTGCACATGGCTTCTCTTATCACTGTTATGCGGATGACACCCAGCTCTTCTTTTCCTTCCCACCCTCTGACACACAGGTTTCAGCTCGAATCTCTGCATGTCTGAAAGACATTGCCTCTTGGATGGCAGCTCACCACCTAAAGCTTAACCCAAGCAAGACAGAGATGCTGTACATCCCTGCAAGAGCCAGTCCTCATCGTGATCTTTCTCATTCGAGAACACCGTGATCACTCCATCCATGGAAGCGCGTAGCCTTGGTGTAGTTGTCGACAATCAGCTCTCCTTCACGGCCCACGTTGCTAACACAACACGATCATGCAGATTCGCCCTTCACAACATTCGGAGGATTCGGCCATTTCTCTCTAGGGAGGCCACTCAGGTCCTTGTCCAGTCCCTTGTTATCTCAAGACTGGACTACTGCAACTGCCTACTGGCTGGTCTTCCTATGCATGCCATCAAACCCCTGCAACTGATCCAGAACGCTGCAGCTCGGTTGGTCTTCAACCTTCCCAAGTTCAGCCATGTCACTCCCTTGCTGTCCTCCCTCCACTGGCTTCCGGTAGCTGCCCGCATCAAATATAAAACCCTGGTGCTGGCCTACAAAGCAAAGAATGGTCCAGCTCCTCCTTACTTGATGGCCATGGTAAAACCCAGATGCATACCTAGAGCCCTCCGCGCCTCAAGTATGTCTCGTCTTGACCCTCCATCATCCAGGACACATGGGAGACAAGCATCCAGACTTTTCTCTGTCCTGGCTCCAAGGTGGTGGAATGAACTTCCCTTGTGTGTCCGAACATCGGAGTCACTTGCTGTCTTCAGACGCCGACTGAAGACCCACCTCTTTCAAGTGCACTTTGCATAATTATGCTTTGTCTATTGTACTTTATCGTCTCTTTCCTCAGGTATTGTGCATAATTGGGTTATAGGAATTGTTTACTGTCTTTTTCCTCAGGGGAGGTGTATATTCAGGTATAATTGTTAGGTATCATTTGACTTTCGTCTAGTGGTTTTTCCAGCTTAGAGTACCTTGTGTTCAGGACTATCTATTCTACCTTGGAGATTCCAAGCAACTACATAGCACTTTTGTAAGTCGCTCTGGATAAGAGCGTCTGCTAAATGCCATAAATGTAAATGTAAATTTATGTTGCCTAACAAAACCTATACATCAGAAAATGTTCAGCTTAACACATATATTTGCAAACTCTACCTTAATTATTTGTATGTGGTCGTCCTCACGTTATCTATCACTGATTTGGGCTAGAGCAGCTAGTTGATCAGGTGACCCGTCGGCTAAAAATGCTTAGTAGTTTGGTGCTGTATGAGACATTTAACTGCACAACAAAATGATTTCACTTTGGGCTTAGAGGGCAAACGGTACGATTTTACTTGATGTGTATGTTATCTGGCTGATGGGGCACGGGAGAAGAAGCCCATCTGTGACCGTGCGTGCTGTGCTGAAGACGCTTTCTTCTACTCGCTGAACTGAACTGCTGGTGCATTGCGTATGGTGTGACAAAGGAAGAGAGAGGTCGGGTGTGTGCAAGGTGGTGGCTCATTTCAGGGCATTGTTTTTAATTGCTCAGGTTTTCAAAAGATCGTTTCAAACCGACCTCAGTAAAATGTTAATAATAATAATAATTTTTTTAACCTAAATTTCAAAGGGCACTTTCGTTGATAAAGGGCAGAGTTAGTGGTGCTTTAGCACCACCTGATGTCTATGTCTGCACGCCTATGCAAGCCAGACTAGAATAAACTACACAACACGAGGGAAACATGAGGCTCACAAAACTTACAATCACTGGGATAGAGAAAATTACAGAACTTCCGGGAAGCTATTAAACAATACTTGTGAACGTCAACTGAAGGGTATAAATAGACAGAACATAATATATTAAACTAGACAGGTGACAGGGATACGGATAGATGAGAGGTGAATGAGGGGTGTGGAAACCAAAGGGAAACACAATGACTAACATGATTGACGAGGAAAGGGACAAGTAACTTGTGACATTCTTCTTCTAATTATTTTAATAGTTTTGCCATTAAATTTTTTTACATTATTTTATTGTTGTTTTCTTGTATTATTTTATTTTAATATGTGTGTCATTTTATTATTTTATTACCTCATTATTGTTTTATGTTTGTTTTCTTCTATTTATTCTGTAAAACACTTTGAGTTGCATGTATGTATGAGAGGTGCTATACAAATAAAGATTCTTATTAAATATTATTATTGGCTAGACAGAAAGAGAGAGAGAGGATGGTATGCCGGATAAGCAGGATGATGTTCACCTACATACAGTGAAAAAGCTGGATAAAAATTTATGTTTGATGTTTAAAAACTTTTTAGTAGCTTGGTCTGTCTCCCCTATATTGCCACAAATAAAGCTTCATGATGTCTTCTCACTATTCTTCTTTGTGCTGATGCTGCTAGGTAAAATATGTTCTATCTTAATATTATTATTATTATTATTATTATTAGTTGTTGTTGTTGTTGTTGTTGTTGTTGTTGTTGTAGTAAAAGTTGGAGTGGTTATTTCCAAGTGTTACCACATACAGAACTCTACATTGACTAGAACTATACAGGGATACCTTTTAATTGAACTTTTAACTGAAGATGTGCTTCTTCCATAATCATAGATTCCATATAATGGAATTATATACATTATATATATAATAAGAACATGTTTATATGCATTTATTAAAATTCAGTTCTCAAAAACCTCAAGTTCTGTGACAATTGTAAAAACAATTTCATTCATGAAAGAATATTTACCGAAGTAGAATCATTGGAAAATACCTGAAGTGTTAAAATTACTTTAACAGATCTCCTAAACCACGGATAAAACACAGCATAAATCACTGGGTTCATGGTTGAATTAAGGTAAATTAACATTAAGAATTTGTGTAATGATTCATCTTCAATTTCAAATAGATTACCTAATACAATGTAAACATTGTATGGAAGTAAACAGGCCACAAAAACAGACACTACAATGCCAAGCACTTTTGCTGCTTTTCTCTCAGATTTCATTGAGTCTGGCATGTTCTTTGAGGTCCTAGTGTGACTATTAAGCTCTCTAATAGCTGTGGCATGTTTCTTGGCAATGAAAAAAACTAGAACATACAATATGATTATTACAGAGACTGGAAAAACAAAACTTAACACAAGGTCAATCGTAGACCAGACATCATTCACCACATGAAAGCATCCCTTGGAACATGATGCCATATCTAATGATTTTAAATTGGGGTACTGTAGAGCTATATTATATGACAGCCATACACCCCAGTCACATAAAACTACAGTGCACATTGTGTTCACGGAAACTGTTTTTGTGTACAGGAAAGGCATAGACAGAGCAAAATATCGATCCACAGCAATGAGAGCAACATTATATATAGATATACTTGTGAGAAAATAAGCAATAAACAAATACCATGCACAGAAAACTCTTGTAAAAATCCAACATGATTCGATCAATTGAAGATATGCTGGAGGCATCACAAAAGCTCCGATGAGAAAATCCGATACAGCCATGGATAAGATGAGAATGTTAGTTGGTGTGTGGAGTTGCTTGAAGTGACACACAGAGATGATGATGAGCAGATTCCCACAAACAGTCATCAAAATGACACTGATTAAAGCTATATACAAGAAAACATATACTGAAGTAGATAGCAATCTCTCTGGACAGGTATAATAGTAACAGTCATCAGTTTGGTTTACAGCAGTAAAATTCATGGATCAAGTTGTTAAATAACAAATTTAGATGATTTGAGGCAACAGAAAGTCAAGCTTCGTAAGTAGTGCTGTAGGTTGAGGAACCAACACCTCTGATATTTATATGGTTTAGAAACTGCTCACACCCAGTAGCATGATGCAAGGATGTGCAATACCATGGTAACAAAAGATCAACTCTGACTTCAACAGGATTTTCATATTCCTACTCTTTAATTTATATTCTATCATTTATATTTATAAGTAATTTGTTTGTTTAAGAGCCAATTCCTCTGATATTTATATGATTGAGAAACAACTGCTCACACCCACTAGCAAGATGTAAGGATGTGCAGTTCCATGATAACAAAATTATCAACTCTGACTGCAGTCATATTTTTATACTTCATATATAAAATACTCCTCCAGGGATCACCACCTTATCGTGGTGGAGTGGTTTGCATGACTACATGTTCAAAGGAGCTAGGTTGTCGGGGGCAATGCCCCAAGTAGAATCTCCAATATTGGTCCTAGGTGATGGACCAGACAAAGTGTGATCCAAAAGCCCCTATGGAATTTAGAAACAACAGGACCCAGATACCCTTGCCAAGATCAGGGTTACCGGGGCATCACCCTGGAGCCAAGTCTGGGGGAGGGGCTCCTTGGCAAGCACATAATGACCGGGTCTCTACCCATGGGGATATATACCCATGGAATAGATGTAATGATGATATATCAGTCTCATTATCGAAGGTGAAGCTCAGAGTCTGCGCAGTGACCTAATACCATAGGTTGACTTATATGACTAATACCATAGGTACTTAACGCTTTACTTGAAACTTTAAAGACATTACAAAGAAAAACTAAAACTCCTATTGTTTTGTTTAGATAAAGCGAGAAAGAGAGAGAGGTCAAAAACTATATCGCTCCAATGTCTTGCTTTGTTCTTTTTTTTTGCCCTTGAACTTTCTTCCTTTTACTTTTCTTCCCTAGAGGGCGTGGCCTAATATTCTGCTTTTCTCTTATGGCGCAAATCAAATTCCTTTTAATACTTCTAAACCATGAATTTATAAATCAGATTTATCTTATTAATGATAAAACATTTTAAATGTAAAATAATTCAAACCTAAATAGACTGCATTTAGGCTCCTACAATCCATATCTAGTCAAACCGTACCCATATGCATTCCAGTATCTTTGGTGGGGAATTCTAAATGAAAGTAATTCAGAAATCTGTGTGAGCCAGGAATGTTATACTCTCTACCTAATTGCCCAAAGGACATAAACACATAATCTTTAAACAGGTCCTTTATCTGCTTCAGACCTTTATTGGCCCAGAACTTAAATGTTGAATCAATAAGCTTGGGGGTGTTGTGAAGTACATTAGCTGTGATTGGAAGATGTGGCAAAGTCTAAGTCTACAAATACATCTAAATTGAGACCAGATTCGAAGGAGACCCCACACCAGGGAATTATTGGTAGAATGTTTTTTACTAAATGGCAACGGAGCACAAACTAATGATGATAAGGACAATGGATGCGCAGACCATTGTTCCATTTCCACCCACACCGGTCTATGTCTATCAGAGGAAGTGGAAACCCAATATATTATTTTATGAATGTTGGTTGCCCAATAATACTGTATAAAAGTTGGAAGTGCCAGACCTCTGTCTTCTTTCTGCCTTTCCAAAAATGCCTTTTTTATCCGAGGAATAGTTTTATTCGAAACAAGGCAGATATGTGCTTATCTAGCTCTCGAAAAAAAGACTTGGTAGTGTTTGAAATAGGAACAGCCTAGGCAAGACAGTCATCTTGATTGAGTTAATCCTACTGTAGCAGAGGCAAACCGGGGGGTAGAGAAGGATGCATTAGCAGGTTAGTAATAATGTGGGTATTTATTAAAGAGACTCAAAAACAGAGGTCCCAACACGGGACAACCCCGTAGGGTTAACAGGCAGCAGCACAAAAGGGCAAGGCAAAAATGGAGAGTCAAAAACCAGGCAGAGAGTCAAAAACCAGAACAGTTTAAGAGCAGCAGGCAGAGGTACAAAAAGGGCTAGGCAAACAGGAGACTATCAAAAAGAGCAGAGCAAGAATCAGTAATCAGTATATCAGACAGAGTATACAGAAACACGGCTTGGTATGCAATACTTCGCACTGGTGTGTTGAGAGAAGAGTCCTTATGTAGGGTGTGGTGAGTAGCAGATTGGAGTCAGGTGTGCAGGTCAATATTCCGGTGATGGCACCCTCTGGCAGTCACGGCCGTCAGTGACATTCCTGACACCTACCCGCTAATGATATAGGAAGCAATGACCAGCGATTTAAGTCTTGTTTGACTTGTTCCAAAGCTGGTTTATAATTATAATCAAATAGATCCTTGTATCTGTGAGTTGCTGTCACTACAAGATGCTTAAAATTGTTGGGAGTTATTTTCAGTGGGTAGGCATCAAATGACATCCTTTGTGCCTGATTATTAATACTCACTCTTAGTGAGATTAATTTTGTACCCCGAAATTTTACCAAATTCTGATGATTTCTAGTGCTTTAGGGATGTAGTAATTAGGGTTAGCCAAATAAAGCAAAAGATCTTTCATATACAGCGATACTTATACAGTGTCTCTGGCCTCCCCTGTCTATTCCTATAACTTCATTTGCACCTCTTAGGGCCATTGCTAGTGGTTCAAGGGCCATGTTGAACAAAAGTGGGTTTAATGGACATCCCTGCCTGGTACTCCTATATGGTAATATTGCAAAATATAATTATTTGTGCGGACTGAAACCTGGGGTGTAGCATATAATATTTTGACCCAGGAACAAAAATTGGGACCAAATCCAAACCTTTCCAAAGTTGCCAAGAGGTATTTATATTCTATCCGATCAAAAGCTTTGTGTGCGTCCAACGGTAAAAGAACCTCTGCTGCAAGTCCAGATTTTGATGTATATCACGTTAAACAGTCAACATAAATTATTAAATGTAACACAGAGGGGCAGTCTGAATAATGAGGTGGCTTCAGGGTGCAAAAACACTTGGGTTTATTAACATTGGTCGCGCAGACAGCGCACATTGAACACTTTCACTTGTACATACATGACACTGACAAAGACGAGCACAGGACGCTACACATACAAGCTTTATACATATCGTCTAACAAGCACCACGCGAAACACATTAAACTAACGACACAGGTGAACACACACACACACCAGCCACACACCCCAATGTACATACACGGACACGGATTAAGTAGACACACACCCCAACGGGAGGGGTCCGGGGCTGTAGCGTGACCTCGCTGGTCTCTCCCCAAATGAGAGGCTGCAAATCCCCCCCACCCAGGCCCCACCCCATAACCATCAAAGCTTACCTTCTGAAGCTGAGCCTCACAGGAACTACGTAAATCACAGAGTACCAGATAACATAGCTAAACTCAAATGTTACCCACACTTGTCTTGTTCTATGAATGTACAGTCCAGATACTAAACTTTCCGTAGGTGCCTTGTAAGGTCTTATACGTGACAACCATGTTTATATTTAGTGTCACAATCTTATTAATGGACCAGTAAATAAGTAATCTTAGAAAAGGTCGAAAAATTGTCGACTACAATAAATCCACCCTTATTAAATGAGAACTGGAAAACTAAATTTGTACAATAAACTCAAGTATCCGATTCACAGACCGTACTGAATTCCCTCACAGCATCGTAGCATATTCCTCACTGAACCCAGCCCTCAGCTTGGCAACTGCTTGGGTGTAGTCTGGTTGGATGTGGTTTCAATCACCTTCTCCGGTGGTTAGCAGTTTCATTTGGCCAGCTTTTCTTTAAATTTCTTCTCTCTCGTGGAAGTAGTGGCATCTAATGACATCATCGGCTGGTCCGATTTCATAATTTATTCGCTGTGCTTGTTCTAAAAATCTAACTGTTACTGGCTACCACAATTATTTTTCTTGATTTCTTTCAGTGTTTCTTAAAGCTATAAAGTTGCCATTTGAAATGCTTTTAGTTTTTTGTCATGTCTGTGATCTGCTTTTTTTCTACAAAATTAAACAACTGAAAGGACATCCTCAGAGACTGGTGATTCCATAATTTTTGCAAGGGGTTGTACTTTCCGAAGTCATACCAAGCACTCACAGTGAACCAGCTGTTCTGTGAAGTTGAGTGACGATGTATGAGCGGATCCGTTCTGGACCGCTGTACATTTAATCAAGGTCTTGTGGACTTGGACACAGGTATGCTCTCTCATCATGTCTTTATGCGCTATTGTAGAATTTGTTTAAATTTCTTCCCAAGACAGAACTAATCCTAACTCAACTAACAAACGAACAGAGCAGGCAAGATAACTTTGCGACACACATTAGAGGAAACTATGTGAGTTCAAACAAACTCACAGCTACAGATGTTAGGCTTTAAATCAAAGTCAAATTTATTTAAATAGTGCTTTTTACAACACATATTGTCACAAAGCAGCTTTACAATTGTATGGGTCCAGGTCCCTAATGAGCAACCAGAGGTGACAGTGGCAAGGATAAACTCCCTATGATGGCGGGGATGAGGAAGAAATCTTAGGAGGACCAATACTCAAAAGGGAACCCATCCTCCATTGGGTGGCCCACTAGTTCAAATGTAGTTCTATAGTTACAGTTATAGTTTTAATTCCAGGCCAAGTAGTCACAATCCCTTCAATACAGATGGTGAGCCTCCGGTAGGAGTTGGCATCAGCGCGTCCTCTTACGGCAATGGCCCATGCAACCACGGCATCAGCACATCCACTGGCAAGCCAGACCATCTACTAGATGCGTGTATGGAATCGTCTTAGGTAGAAGCATGCAAATAAGATATAAAATACAGGTTGAGTATCTGAACATCAATTTAAACAACCATTGATTTAAATATAGCTCACGTGCCAGATATTAGCATGAGGCTCCGGCAGGCTAATCTATAACAGCAAAACTAAAGGGAAGGGTTCAGAGGTGACCACAGTCATGAGGGCTCACATTGCTTTCCACCCAAGTCATTGTCACAACTAGAGTGATCCTATGACACGGCTGGATGACAGCATCAACATCTCAGGTTACTAGAAGTCTCAACGACTGAGGGCCACCGAGCTCCACAGCTTCACATGTAGAATATTTAGCTAAGGCTTGATTAAATAGGTTAGTCTTGAGTCTAGATTTAAAGATTGGAACTGTGTCAGGATCTCGGATCAGAGCTGGAAGGCTATTCCATAACTGAGGGGCTGTAAGGATTGAAAGTAACTTTCCATCAGTTACGCTCCATCAATAATATCCTGTTATCTCTATACCAAGACTCGAGCATAATCAACTAATTTATGTGGATAGGCTTGACTCTTTGTATACAAATATTTTAATATTATTGATTCTATGATTATAGTTTTGTTTTTTTGTTCATTATAATTATCATAAGCAGAAAACACAGAAGGCATGTAATTTGTATTTGGTAGGTGTGATGATAGGAGGAGGCAGGCACGACAAAGGATTTGGTGATGACACACTTATGTTTATTCAAGGTGCAACAGTGAAGTCCGACGCGATAACACACGCACATTAAACATGCAGCTCATTCAAGCACGAACTTTACACAAAGATGAGCATGAGACATTGCGTGAACGCACATTAAATAGGTGTAGAGCACATTCCCAAGTGATCACGAGACTAGGCACAGGTGAGACTAACGAACACGCTCACAAACAACCCACACCCACGGAACTACAAATATGGACATAACTGCACGCAGATGACGTAACAACACGCCCACAAGGAGGGGTCCAGAGCTGAACCATGACAGAACCTCCCACCAGGGGCTCACTACTCCCGGAGAGTCCTGCGAAGCTGGAAAGCCCCGAACCTACACCGACGGGCCAGAGCCCGTCACACACTGGCACATGAAACACAAGTGGCACAAGAGGGAAAAGGGGATTAGGATGAAACATTGGGACTGACACAGGCACAGGCAAACAGGAAATCACTCTCCCCATCTGCAGGAGCGTGATCAGCGGCGTGAGCCCTCCTAGGGCTGCAGGTGAAGTAAAGGGCGGAGTCCCTCCGCTCCACTCCAGAGCGCGATGTACTTTTTGGCTTCCGCATGCTTAGTCCAGAATGCTGCAGCTCGGCTGGTCTTCAACCTTCCCAAGTTCAGCCATGTCACTCCCTTGCTGTGCTCCCTCCACTGGCTTCCGGTAGCTGCCCGCATCAAATATAAAACCTTGGTGCTGGCCTACAAAGCAAAGAATGGTCCAGCTCCCCCTTACTTGATGGCCATGGTAAATCCCAGAAGCATACCTAGAGCCCTCCGTGCCTCAAGTATGTCTAGTCTTGACCCTCCATCATCCAGGACACACGGGAGACAAGCATCCAGACTTTTCTCTGTCGTGGCTCCAAGGTGGTGGAATGAACTTCCCTTGTGTGTCCAAACATCAAAGTCACTTGCTGTCTTCAGACGCCGACTGAAGACCCACCTCTTTCAAGTGCACTTTACATAATTATGCTTTTGTCTACTGTGCTTTATCATCTCTTTCCTCAGGTGTTTGTTATAGGTATTGCTTACTGTCTTTTTCTCAGGTATTGTGCATAATTGGTTTATAGGAATAGCTTACTGTCCTTTTCCTCAGGTGATGTGTATATTCAGGTATAATAATGACTTGGCATAATTGTTAGGTATCATATGACTTTCGTCTAGTGGTTTTTCCAGCTTAGAGTACCTTGTGTTCAGGATTATCTATACTACCTTTGAGATTCCAAGCAACTACGTAGCACTTTTGTAAGTCGCTCTGGATAAGAGCGTCTGCTAAATGCCATAAATGTAAATGTAGTCCTGGGCACGCCCGCAATTCCTTTAGGCGCCACTGGAGGGCTGGCCTATCACCGCTCTTGGGTTGGTTCTTGAGGCATCTCTGGTGGCGCCTCGAACCTCCACGTCGGCCCTCTGACCCTGCCGAGCCTCTCTCTCGCTCCCTGCGGCATTACCAGTTCACCCCCTGACGTCTCCATCTCTTCCCCCTGCTCAGAGGTACCCCATCTCTGCGACATTGCCTCTTCTGAGGTGACGTAGGGCGAGCAGACCATCCTGCTGGCCTCTGAGGTGGAACGAGCGTCTTCCTCCGACTGGTCTCCCTTCTCAGACCTCACGGTCACCTCTGAACCGACAGAGGAGGAAGAGCCAGCTGCCTCCTTGCCCTCGCTGTCGGACTCGGCGGGGGCACGCACACGGACGGAGGGGGGCTGACGTCTTGTTCCTCTTCCTCATAATACTAGGTTGGGGCCGAGTAAATGGACGGAGGGGGGCTGATGTCTGGTTCCTCTTCGCCATAATACTTGGTTGGGGCCGAGTAAACGGAAGGAGGGGGGCTGACGTCAGGTTCCTCTTCACTGTAGTACTCTCTTGGGGCCGAGTAAATGGACGGAGGGGGGCTGACATCCTCACCCTCGCCTTTACTGTAGTACACCATAGGGGCTGAGCATACAGAGGGAGGAAGGCTGATCTCCTCCTCAGTTATGGGAGGAGCAGAGTGTTCTGACAGAGTGGAGCTGGCCTCGCTCTCCGTCTCCTCCTCTGAGCCTTCAGAAGGAGGGGGACTTTCCTCTTCTCCAGACTCCTCACTCCCAAACTCAAATTCTGCAGGGGTTAGGGCCTACGAACCTGTACCCAACACCAGTGGCTCTTCCGTGTCTTCCTCCAAGTCTGCCAGGGGGGAGAACTCCCTCAGGAGTGCATGGTACCCCTCTCTCCACGCAGCCTGGAAGAAAGCCTCAGCCTCTCGTCCTCTCGAGCCCGCGCAGGGGAAGACGTGTGACGGTGTTTGCCTTTTTTCTTCCCCTTCTTGGCCTGAGAAACATATCCTGGCATTGTCAGCTTGTCTTTCTGTAACACTGGGAGGAGGCAGGCACGACGAGCGTTTGAAAGTGACACATAAACGTTTATTCACAAAATGATCAGTGAAGTCCACCGTGGATAGCGCAACCACTCTAACACGAAACATACACAGGCACGAACTTTAAACAAAGACGAGAATGGGACATTGCGCTAATGCACTTTAAATAGACGAACTACACAATCCCCAGTGATCACGAGACGAGGCACAGGTGAGACCGATGAACATATCCATGAATGACCCACATCCCACTACGAACATGGACATAACCAGACCCAGACGACAAACACGTGCCCAAAAGGAGGGTTCCGGAGCTGTCCCGTGACAGATGCAGATTGAAGACAGCAGTAAATGGCAGAAGAACCAGAGATCCAACCAAAGGGCTAAAAAAAATCAGCCTAAAGCCATACAAACAATTCCATTTACATATGCACAAGCAGAGTCGCTGCTTCACAACATCCACTTTACTTCTCATACAAGAACTCTTAATGTCTGTTATAACTCAATACATTGAACATGGATTCATATAACATTTCGAAAATAAAATCTCCCCCTTCGCACATGGCTTTTACATTAAATTCACGGACCATGACAGTGCAAAGCGCTACAATGGAACAACTACTACTCCTTTCAGCGAATTCCCTAATGGTCAGGCACTTGGCCACTCAAGGAGTCTTAGCCCTTTAAGCAACACTGGCGGGGTGGCGCCTGCACGCCAGGGGTGCAGGAGACTAGTGGGGAAGAAAGAAGAGCTAACAGTGCTATTGTTCAGTTGTGTTGTGAATAAAGTTTTCCTCCTCTGGATTTCTGGTTTAAGCAGTTTCTGCCTCGGTTACCGAACCCGCTTCAACATCAAGGCCTGAGAGTAATTAAACCAATTCTATTTCTCTCTTTAGCATGTAGCACTTTGCTAATGAGTTAGCTTGCTAATGTAGCCTATCATTACATACCAAGAAATCAAGTGTAGCTCAAATCCTACACTTTCCTATTTGGTCACAAATCGATCACCTCCTCTAGGTCAGTGTTTGATAAATTGCCAAATTCCTATTTCTGAGGAATTCTCTTTGTATCAAATTACATCTAGTTTTCTCCCGTTCAGCAATTACATCCACCATGCGCTGACTGACGAAAAAGAAAACTCGCAGATGTCTGTATCAAAATATCCCTAGCAGTTTGCTCGGTGAATGCCCATGTGACAACTACGAACCTAAATTAAAGAAGACAATAACACATACTGCTGGCATTTCTATTCATTTTTTTTCTTTTTCATAGAGAAAAATAATGAATTTATATTTAAAGAACCATTGTCTTTTAAACTACATAAAACAATTATCCAAAAATGAAGCAGAAATAACCTGGGGTTTAGCGAATTCAGGTTACACCTGCTATATTGTTCATTGTAGCACCACATTGGGATGGGACCAGAGCAGATTACCACATCCATACCATTGTATACAATCTTCAAGCTGAGCAACTTTTCAGTCCACATATCCTTCATAGATCCTAGGCCTAGTATATTTAATGAGATGGCCTCAAACTTTTTACTTTTTAGGTCTATAATGTATGTTGAAATTGTATAGAAACAGCCCCATCCTAGCTGAAAGGCAAGGTGAATGGTTATTCACAAGAAGGGTACAAAACAAGGTGAACACCATTCTATACTGTTGTTATGTAGTGTCATGCCACTAGTTACCAATAGGAGAGTAGAGAGAAGGGGAATGAGAATGTTTTACTTATATACTATGATATTGCGTTTTTCCCTGTAATTTGTGTCTAATGCACTATGTTCAATAAATGCACCGAGTTGTACAAGAACGTGTTTCACTTACCACACAATAACATACATTGCTGGCCCCACCCTTCATGGGACCTGGACCTTGGTCATAGAATTAGATCCCACACCTATAGGCTAGATCAGGGGTGGCCAACTCGTCAGAGACAAGTGTTACAGCAAAGAGTCACATCATACACATGGGCACACTAAACATCACCCATCCTTCCTCTCTCTTTTTCTCACACACACACACACACACACACACACACACAGACCTCTGCTCAGCCAGATTTATTATAAATGTCACACACAAACATTATTATTACAAAATATTACAAAATTACAAAATGAAATTCAAAATTCAATATTAACGTAAGGATCCGGAACGCCCCTAAAGCACAGCAGGGTTGGCTAATGTGAGTGTTCCGAACCGCGCTCAGGCGCGATATGCTTCAGGACTTTGGCTGAAGGAGGTGGACCACGGCACGGCGAGGTTGCTCCTGCATGCGCTAGTCTCACATTTTCCACTATGCTGGTTGTAAAAGTGTTAGCGGCTCGCTAGGCTTGTAAACACACCTCTCACCATGAAGATGTAGCAGTCTGTCACCCTCAGAGCTGATGACATAACCGGGTCACAACACAGATAGTTTGTGCAGGTGACAACGGCCTGGCTGGGGACGTCTCCCCAATCGTTCCTGGTAACAGCATGGTTCAAATGGCTCTAGCAGGGTTGCCAACTTTTGACGTTCGCTTGGAGTGAGATTTTAACCTGGAGCCGGTGGCGAGTGTATTTTGTTGAGCGGGGGGGGTGGCGAACGAAAGTTGTTGAGCGGGGATATTGGATATTTTTTTTCGGCGTGAGATATCGGAAGTGTGGCGTGAGAGCGTGTGAAAACGGTCAAATGCGTGTATCTCACGCTCAATGCGTGAGAGTTGGCAACCCTGCTCTTGTGCGAGTGCGCCCTAAGAGCCGCATGAAACCAAGCAAAGAGCCACATGTGGCTCCAGAGCTGCGGGCTGGCCACTTCTAAACTAGATAATGCTCCCTAAGCATTCCAGGCCTTTTGTAAATCATAACTGAGATGTTAAATGCTTGTGAGGATCAATGGGAGTTTTAAAGACTGAAATTGTAACACTAAAAGTGCTAGCAAATTAAGGGAGACGGAACACGGTAATAAAATAAACACATACATACACAAATTAAAAACTATTTTAAACATGAAGCATAAATTTTTAACTAGTTTACATGCTGCAGTGAGGCACATAGCATCCTTTCATTACTCTCCATGGTCTCCACACCTGCCCTTTCTATCCAGCAGCCTGCTGCCACATAAACCCTCTTCAACAGTCAGCCATTCTGTAACAGACGAGGTGAAACAGGATGCAGAGACGAGTGTAGCTCATACACATGTTTAGTCACATAAGCAATGGCTACTTATGTAGCACACAAGGAACATGCAACGCTAACAAACAGGACTCAACACCAGTATGATGAACACTGCTATACCACAGTATTATTTTTGACTGAGTTTTCCATGGTCTTTCGAGACAATTGCATCATGTGTATCACGTGGGTGTGAGTAGATTCTACTACATATAAATGTCAGAATCGTATGCTCAGTTTCACAGTTCCATTCTGTGAATCTGAACGATTACCATTGATGTCACTACATGACTACATGATTTTGCTTTGGATCTGTGAGTGCCTTTAAATGCTGAATTCATGAATCTGACCGAAGTTAACCAAACTGCTAACTGCCTGCAGTTTTCCTGTCCGGAGAGATCTGGGTCTGCATTCTATGTGTTTCTGTGTATGTGTGCAGCAGTTACTGTTCTGCTTACAGTGTGTGGGAACATGCTTATCATCATCTCTGTGTGTCACTTCAAGCAGCTCCACACACCAACTAACATGCTTATCCTCTCTCTGGCTGTGTCAGACTTCATGGTTGGACTGTTTGTGATGCCATTCCACTTAAGTCGGATGATTGAATCCTGCTGGATTTCTGGTCCTACTGCCTGTGTGTTTTATATTTTCATCTCCTTTTTTGTCACAAGCATATCAATATATAATGTTGCTCTTATTGCTGTTGATCGCTATTTTGCCATCTCTAACCCTTTCCTCTATATTGAAAAAGTGTCTGTGAGCAGCATGTGTGGTGTGATTTTGGCTATGTGGATTTTATTATTGTCCTATAACTCTGCACTGCTTTACTCCAATGGAAACACAGGTCCAATAATATGTCCTCAACTGTGCTTTGTCATGATTCATGAGATTTGGTCTCTGGTTGATCTTGTATTTGTTTTTGTTATTCCCTGTTCTGCTATAATCATATTTTATGCTATGGTTTTTCTTATTGCCAAGAAACATGCCACTGCTATTAGAGAGATTAATGTTCAGAGTAAAGGCTCAAACAATGTGGTAGACTCAATGAAATCTGAGAGAAAAGCAGCAAAAGTTCTCAGCATTTTAGTAATTGTGTTTCTAGCATGTTTAATTCCATATTTTATTAACACTTTAATAACTGATCCCATTCAAAGAAAATCGTTTCGTAATGTTGTGACCCTCGTATATCTTAATTCTACTATTAATCCAGTCATTTATGCATTGTTTTATCCATGGTTTAGAAGATGCCTTAAAATAATTTTAACTTTTCAAATATTCAGATCAGATTCTGCATTGATGAATGTCCATTAATTCAGTGGTACTAAGAGTCATCACAATATTCTGTGTTTTAATATATGCACTTTCTCCCTGCATACTACCTTATTTGTGATGTCAATGCACTTTTGAAATGCTCTAGTGTGTTGGAATGAAAACCATCCACACAAGGTTAAAGATTAGGGTAAGCCTGAAAGATTTGCAGATGAGCCTGTTCTCTTTTGTATTTGATTAGGTTTGTTTCAGTCTCTGGGCCATTTTATGAAGATAACTGATATTGTTTTAAATTTAAATACTATAAACAAAAAATCCTCAACATCACCAAAAATATTAAAACAATTTTTTTTAAATTCTCCAAATATGTGGGAATTGGTTTGATAAGTTAAGAAATTCTAAAGCAGAGCAGCTTGCTTTGAATTGGAAATTAAATAATTTATTGTTTAATATACATTCGCTGGCCACTTTATTAGGTACACCTGTCCAACTGCTCATTAGAGCAAATGCTGAATCAGCCAATCACACGGCAGCAAATCAATGCATTTAGGCCTGTAGACATGGGCAAGACGATCTGCTGCATTTCAAACCGATCATTAGAATCGGGAAGAAAGGTGATTTAACCCTGATGAGATCCAGGCGTGGTCTACATTCTTGGGGTCCAGCTGGGTGTGGGGGACCCATTGCAATTTTTGTTAAAATAATCAGCAGATTCAGCCCAATTGCAAGTAAAATAAACAATACATATGTTAAATTAGTTTGCTCTCTTATTTATTTATTAGTTACTTTTTTATTAAAATGTAACACAATAAGGAAATCAATCATAAATCATGCTGGCTGACAGGCTGGTCCTATGGCTAGCTGCTCACGGGCTGGTGCTAACGGAGCTGGCTGCTGCTCATCCTCCTTTTCATTATCAGTATCAGACTCTGATATTTCAGAAATGTGATCCTGAAATTTCCTCTTCTGAATCATCATCAAAATCCTCTGTCTCTTCCAATATCAGCTGTAAGGCAGTCTGAACTGAGAATTGCTTTGCCATCTTTTATAGCATTTTTAGCATTTTTAGCATCATGTCCCCATGATTGGGTGAAACACACACAAACACACACATACACACACACACACACACACATACACACACATACATACACAAACATACAGGTCCAGAGAGGAGGGAGGGATAATGAGGGCTGAGAGAAAAGATGCTTCTTTCAGATCTCACCCCTTTGTCTCTATAGAGATTCTTCGTCCACTGTCTGACAATATGCAATCAACCCCTGATGTGACAACCATCAAAAGTGTTGATGGTTGCCCACCCTTGCATGCCAAACACCTCTGTCCTTTGTTTGTATATCCTTTAAAGTCATACAGACGACTATCAACTACCCAACCCAATGTTGATTGCCCACTTTGACTAGCCCAGGGCCCAGTGGACCCTGGACCCTGTATGTAATACAAATGTGAAGGGGGGGGTACGGGGGGGTGGTCATTGAAAATATTTTCTGACTTATGTTGCTCACGGAAAATGAGCCAAGGACCAATGAATCTCAGTTTGAAAAAAAAAAAATTGTAGAATTTTTTTAAGCTGATTTTTTCAAAATGGGTCCCACAGACCCTTGGACCATATAAGGGTTAAGTGACTTGAACGTGGCATGGTTGTTGGTGCATGGATGAGCTGGTCTGAGTATTTCAGAAACTGCTGATCTACTAGGATTTACATGCACAACCATATCTAGGGTTTACAGAGAATGCTCTGAAAAAGAGAAAATATCCAGTGAGCAGCAGTCCTATGGGGGCAAATGCCTCGTTGATGCCAGAGGTCAGAGGAGAATGGCCAGAGCTGATAGAACGGCAACAGAACCAAGAACTCGTTATAACCGAAGCATGCAGAAGAGCATCTCTGAACACACAACACGTCGGACCTTGAGGTGGATGGGCTACAGCAACAGAAGACCACACCGGTTGCCACTCCTGTCAGCTAAGAACAGGAAAGGGGTCAGAATTTGGTGTCATTAACATGAAAGCCTTGGTTCAGGCTTGTGGTGGTGGTGCAATTGTGTTGGGGATATTTTCCTGGCACACTTTGGGCCCATTAGTACCAGTAGTGAACCGTGACTAATTAACTGCATTAAAGAAAAAAAATTGAGACGACAGTACAGCTTTAGAGACGCAATATAATAATAAGGTTCCACAGCTCCGTGTTCCTCGGAAGTGGAATATGTAAACAACGCACAGGAGGGAATGAATCGAAACTAGCTAGCGGTGGTACGCCAATGCCAGCTAGCATCGCCGCAGCAGTTGGAAAATATCAAACAGTTAAGCCCGCCCACTAAGAGGGAAAATATGATTGGTCAATTTTGCTGTCATTTGAAACTGGTATTGTACTGAATTATAATTGACTGGCCCTCTGTAAATGAACAGCGGGCCCACCAATAAATCTCTGTCTTCTCAGCATTTGTGTCCGTCCCCTCGCTCCGCAGCGCGAGTTGCGTTACAGAGCAATCCATAATCGAAGTCGTAATCACGGGCAGGGGTCATAACAGGTGAGCCATCCAGGTTTGACAGATACAGGGGCATTGTAAAGACAGAACGAAACTAAGCAGGGTACACAGAACAAGGAGCAGACAACGGAGAATACAATACTAGAAATGAGCGAGCACAGAATCACGAGAGCTGAACACGATACAACGAAAACGGGTAAGCTAAACAACCGAGAACATGAATACATGAGGATGTACATCTAACAAACCGTAAACACATGAGCAACAATGAACACAGGGGCAACGAGATATAAGAAACACTAAAGCACGACAGAATAACCAAACAGACAATGAGTGCACGAACCACCTATAAATACTCAGGACGGGGAACATACAAACAAACCCACAAGCGCTAAACACTGGGAATATAAACCAACAAAATGAGGAGAGGAAGCAAAACCAGATGAGGACTAGAGTAGGAAAGAAGGGAAGCAAGACAGAAGAGAGATGGGGAACTCACAAGGAATGACCGACACGGGAGTAAACCACTAGGGGGTTTTTATACACAAAAACAAGACGGTGAAACGAGACTCAGGTGTACGAGACTAACGACGAGGGCGTGACAGACAGAGGGAGGAACGAATGGGAGCGGGGAGCTAGGCGGGACCAGGAAGGAGGGAGGGGCTGGACGTGACACTTAAAACCCCGCAGTGAATTTGCGTTCGTGTTCGCCGCGTAATACAACACAATAGAATACTTGGTACACAGGAAAACACAATGGCAATACTTTGTGAAAACTATGTGAGAGCAGAAGGTTTAAATAGGGAGATAGGCAGCTGGTAGTAATCAATAGTCACGAGATATCAATAGACATGAGTATGGGCATGATTGAGTGATTATTGGCAGATGTGTTCTGGGTTTGGAGTTCGTGACAGCAGAACCATTTTCTGTTTCCCTGATTGTCAAAATGTTTGAAAATATATAAGATTTTATTGCACAGTCCATGCATCTTTGGGTTTTTTTTGCCATTAATTTTCATTTTCACTCAAATAGCATACACATAATTGATCATTGTAACATAGAACACTCTAAGAGTGCAGAGATGTACTCCTAATATCACCCAAGACAAACGAAGAGTACAGAGACAATGTGGCATAATGACAAACAATAAGCAACAATGATACCAACCGAAAACACAATAAACAGAACAGGAAGATGCTAATTTCAGGAATTTCAGATGCTAATGCAATAACACAACAAGATACAAACAACTTTAAAAGACATGAACTACAACATACAATAAATCAAAAACACAGTGGGATCTAAACAAAGTTTACATGAAACATATTTAACTGTAAGAACAATGCGTAGGGCACCATAGCATTTACGAAGTTAAACATACGAGAGAAATGGGTCTTGACTTCATTGACCTCATGGGAAAAAAAGAGAAAACACAACATCCTAATGATGCTGGGGACAGATAACCAACTGTAAGCAAAGATAATTGGAATCAGCTGCAGAGTATTGTGACCAGTTTGAAAGAATATTCCTTTGTGGAAAACCCGTTTTCCATCCACCGAGTTTTTGCGCATTTTGAAAATGCGCATGAAAAAAGCTGGATGGAAAAAGTCCAAAATTCGAAAAAAGCCCCAAATATCGCAAAAAGATTTTTACGCTAGGAGGAGGTGGAAAAGTTAGACTATCGCATCGCCAAAATTCGGAAAAACTGGATGGATGTAACGTAGCTCGCGCTGCGGAGTGAGGAGACGGACACAAACGCTGAGGAGAGCGAGATTTATTAAAGGAAATACCAAAACCATGATCGAAAGGACAGGCGTGGGTCAAACCAGGAGGGCAGCCAGAACATGAAAGGTACACAGGCATACTTGGACAGGGAACTAAACAAAACGGAGAAACACGGAACAGGCAGAGATCTATACGGATGACAGAAACACAGAGCAAACTCACGAGCGGGATGAAAATAGCGAACAGGAAAGCACAACTGACAGAATGAACAAAACAACCGACAACCAGACAGGGGAAATACAGGGACTATATGAACATGGAACTAAACTAGGGACAGGTGCTAACAATGATGACGGGGGCGGGACTAACGGGCAAGGAATAACAGAAAACACGAGGAACAGACATTGGAGTGACAGCGGGGAGAGGGGGGCGTAGCCCTACATGACAATGGAAAAGGGTTTTTCACATAAACGATGACGTATCATGCCAAAGAGCAAACATGATCGCGATGTAAAGATGGCAAATGCATACAAAAACAGTTCTGGAGAGAGCAAAAATGTAATTTAACTTCTCCATGTATAGAAAAGAAAAAGAAAATTTTTTTTCAAAACCTCAACGTGCAAAAATGCGTAACTGCCAAATGGATGTAAAACCAATATTGTTTGGCGTCCTCTCACGTGATCTAAAGTTTATTCGCATAACTGTAATGAATGGAAACAAGGCTTAATTCGCATTTTTTTCTGTCGAAACTTGGAAATTGCGCATTATTTTTCCGAAAGGTTTGGATGGAAACCCGACTATTGTGGCATTGATTCTTACAGTTGTGACAGTATTGATTGCACCACTGAGGGCCCACACTTTGGACAACTGGTCGACTCACTATGACCAGACCTCATTATTGTCATAAAACTGGACATTTTGCAAGGGACTGTCCATAAGAAACAGGCAGACATTTCTAAAAGCCATGCAAGGATGAGAGACGGACCTTCTGAGGGGTTTCCACAAGTGTATACAATAGGGAACTTCCAGGACAATTTCACCAGGACATATACTATTGTTGTACAGATTGGTTAGTCCTAATTAACTGTATATTAATAGTACAAAAGTACAGATTCTGTCAGAGCAGGCCCCAGCGCTGCCCCGCCCATTTCATCCTTCTTAAAGGGAACCCCGGCTGATAACATATGTAAGCCTTAATATCATGTAATTACTCTAAATTATTAAGACACGTAAAAAATCACAAAAAGTAGCACATTTATTAGATTTTCTGTAAAATCCCGCTGCATGTAGGTCGCCATTTTTATAACTGCTGACGGGCACAGCAGGTAGTGACGTCAAATGGTTGCAGTGACTAATTTTTGTCTTACCGGTATTTCTGTGCTGATAACGTGTAATAGCGAGCTCAAATCATATTTGTCAAATATAAGGTCAAAGGGCTTTCTTTTATACATGTCTAGTAGTGACTAAATTCCAATAGTAAGACTGGGTGACAGGCTAATATGTTGTGATTCACATTTAATTAACCCTAATCTTTTTGGCCACTGCGTCTGATGTAACGAGTGACCCACACAAACGCGCACACAGATGACAGACTTTTTTTTCTCTAATCGTGAGTGGGAAGGAGAGAGAGGGGGTTCTGATTGGCCTGTTCTCCGCTCAACAACTTACATATATTCACCGCCACTCCCCCCCTCCCCCTCCCCCCCCGGTCAACAACTTTCACTGGTCAACAACTTTATCCCCCCCCTCCGGGGGGATAACCTCCCTGAAATCAACTTTTGCAACTTGGAATGCCTGCTACGGACTCCTCTACTATCTGTAATTGATTCGTATCTAGCAGATCGTCAGATTTATCAATGACCGCTAATGCTGTACCTTCAGGATCCGCAAACGAGGGAGAAGCAGTAAACGTTTGCGGTAAACGAGGGAGAAGCAGTAAACTATAGTGCTAAATGAGGGAGAAGCAGTAAACGTTAGCAGTAAACAAGGGAGAAGCAGTAATCGTTAGCGCTAAACGAGGGAGAAGCAGTAATCGTTAGCGCTAAACGAGGGAGAAGCAGTAAACGTTAGCGGTAAACAAGGGTGAAGCAGTAAACGTTAGTGGTAAACGAGGGAGAAGCAGTAAACCAGTCCCACCAGGATTTCACGGGCCTTTTTTGTGATTGTTGCGGGCTAAAATGTTTGATGTTGCGGGTGTTTTTCAAAAAAATTGCGATGGAAGTTGCGGTGTGTTTTTGCTTTTTTGTGAGTACATTACAATAGGGAGTAAATGTTGTATGGTTTCCTCTATTTAGTAGTACATTTTAATTATCTATTTACCTATTTATTCAGGGTTGCCAACTTTTCAAGATCGCTTGAAGTGAGATTTGAACCTGGAGGGGGTGGCGAACATTAATTGTTGACGGGGAGGCGGGGTTAGCGAACGTAAGTTGTTAGCGGGCGGCCTGTAAAATGGACACAAATTAAGTATTATACAGGCATGAAAATGGGTCAGGGGTTAAAAAGGTGAGAAGACCGGGGGGCGGGGCATGTGACGTCATGGGGATACGGCGACGGGGCGTTGACATGTGACGTCATGGGTATACTGCACCGGGGGGGGGGGGGGGGGGGTTGGGGGTGGCTGCTGGTGTACGGATACAGCGACAGGTGATGCCAAATATTACGGAGCTCGTAAGGTGACGTCATGTAAAAAATATAATAACGCGTGGCCACGACTTACTAACGCATGCGAACGACTTACTAACGCGTGCGAACAAGATAATTAAGTATTACTTTATATAAAGCCAGGTTTACCTTCCTTGGGCAGTCAGTTCGCGAAAATCCCTGGGATCTGCTTGCTTTGCTGTGAAAAAATAAACTTTGTTGCCGCGTGTGAAAGGCGACGTTAGTATCTCGTTCCCACGCGTTAATAAGTCGTGGCCACGCGTTATTTATTTATTTTTTACATGATGTCACCTTACGGGCTCCGTAAAATATAGTAAAATCCATAAAAAATTTTTTTTGACTGTCATGTCAATGGATTCAATGTAAACGCAATCCGTAAACGCAAGAAGCCGCTTTCGCCATTCCGGATGGCTCAGTCAAAACCATTACGTCTTAATGAACCAATACATACATCAGCGGTGAAAATTATTGTAAAAATACCAGGTTTACGTGTTTTTATTTTCTAACATGAGCTAAAGCACAGGGTAGACTCAAACGACAAGAGTTTACAACTTCATCTTCAACCTTTTCAGCCCTGGTGCGAATGTGATCCTCACACGTCCCTGGATTCACCAGTTACAACTACAGACACACTAGAAAAAAAATCTTGTTTCTTATTTTATGTCACCGTTAACTACACGGGGTTGACGCGAACTTAAATAGGTAGATAGATGGGCCTATTATCACAAGAGCTTGGGTTAGATCTGACAGTGTTCAACGCTGTAGCGAACGGCAGTAACTTTGTTTTACCGCAAAATATGAAAACGATTGAAACCATTAATAGCCCAATTAAATCCACCCAATTAAAAATGTACGATCTGGTAAATGTAGTGGTAAATGTACGATCTGGTAAATGTAGTGGTAAATATACGATCTGGTAAATATATTGGTAAATGTACGCTCTTCTGACTTGTCCGCGGTGTAGCACTAGGTCCTGCTTCTCGTCCCGCTTAGCAGTAAATGAATAACATGAATGAAGAACGTTCGTATGATTGAAACGCTATTTGGCCTCTATGAAGGTTCTGGGCGGAAACTGCTGGCCACTGTCATTGAAATAGCCAATTTCGGAAGTTCTCTGTTTGCTAATTAAGTCAATATGATAATTAAAATATAATCTCCCGACCCCCCCCCCCCCCCCCTCAACAAAAAACTCATCGGATCTACACGATTCACGTTGGTCACCCTTTTCAACTTCAAAACGGCGAATTTCGCCAAAAGGTGACAGATTTTCATGCCTGATTATATCGAGATCGATCGCCAGTGGTTGGCGCCAGAGCGAACTAGTAACTCATAGATATGGATCAGAGATAAATAAACTTTATCTCAGTTTAAAGTTTAAACTTATAAACTTTATCTCAGACCCTCGCCACTTGCGTGCGCTGCAGTGACTTCGCGGGCTACCGTTGCATTGTGGGGAATGTAGTGTTTGTGCGTGCAAAACACCGTTGGGCGGCTGTGGCCTGCGGGCCGGTTCTAATAGTAATTAAATATCATCCAGGGGGCCATAGATAATCAATTCGCGGGTCGGATCTGGACAGTTTATCCCCGCTTTCATGTAGTGTACTGGGATACTGCTTTTCCCGATCTTTTTGCCGTTATTTTCAACGCTCATGCTGCTTTCAGTGTGCTCCTCTTGAACGTATATACGGAAGTAAGGCGGGAGTTTGTCGACGTCACATCAATACGACATCAGTGATTGGTCAAATTTGCGGGAAAGTTGCGGTGATTGGCTGAAGTTGCAACACCGCCCTGAATTCGCGGGGTTTGCTTGAAGTTGCGTTGAAGTTGCAAATCGCAACATCGCGACTTTCTGGAGGGTCTGGTAAACGTTAGTGGTAAACGTTGTTGCCGGGACGCCAGGAGAGAATCCAGTGCATGTTTATGTTCACGTTTCTTCGTGCGGTTCTCGCTCCACATTCTGGGGCTTTTGGACTTTCTGTGTGGGAAAACTGTGGACACTGCATTGTGTTTTAGTCTATGTTTAAAACCAACAGCATCCGTCAACTCTCTCACCAGTTGGGCTCTACTGAATGACTCAAACACATCGGGACTGAAGTGATGAGAGCAGAGCCGTGGGACTTTTGGTAATTCTGTTCGTCCACACACTGCTTCCCAAATTTTTCTCCTCTTTTTATCTTTGGGAAAACTGTGAAGACTACTATCAGTCTTCCCACTGTCTTTCGACTGGAAATAACATCCAATGACAACACAGTGTGGCATGGTTTTCTTTAAGGTAGCTTAGCTAACTAACATTAACTCCTTCCAACCGCAGTCAAATTTAGCACGCAGCAACCATTTGACATAATCTACCCAGCAGGCATTGCGCGTCAGAAAACATGGCTGCGCCCATATGTCAAATATTTCGAATAAAAGCGTTGATTTGTAAATAAATCTACTGCTTTTGTAATTTTTTACAACATGTCTTAATTATTTAGATTAATTACAGCATATTAAGGTTTACAAGTGTTACCAGCTGGGGTTCCCTTTAAGGAAGTCGACTGCGACTCATCTTCGCTGAGTTGTTTGGTCTTTCAAGCGGTCAGCCGGTATCGTGGTTTTTCATTGTGTTACTTTCTCTTCCTTCTCTACAGTGTTTTTTCTCATCGCTATCCCCTGTCTTTTCGAGTTTTCACTCCTGCGTCCTTTGGACCATTCTCAAGTTGTCCCCCCACTATATTCCTCCTATCCAGTTTTTAGTTTTATTTAGGAAGGGTTTTTGTTTTTTGCCACATTTGGCTTTATGGTCAGTCCTTCCCTGGCAGTTTTTGTTTCCTTGCCTTCTCTCTCTCGTATTCGCGTTGATCTCATTCCGTGTTGTTTGATTTGTTATTTCCATTGCTCCTGTTCAGTTGATTTCCTTATTCGCGTTGATCTCAGTCCGCATTCCCCAGTTGAGGGTTGTTTATTTATTTTCCTTTCTGGTTATTTGCATCGCGTCATCTCCATTCCGCATTTTTCTAGTGTATCTCATTTTCTTATTTGTGTACTTACCTCGCATCGAGTCCTCTCTGTGTTTTCCTCAGTTCTCCTCGGTTTTTTTTTTTTTTTTGTTCAAGGGTGTTTTTCTTTTTTTCGCTTTTCCCGCATTCCTTTCTGACGGAGGTTTCAGTTCATTGTTTTTTGTTGTTTGTGGTTGGCTTTTGGGTTCCTACAACAAAACTGCAAGCGGTTGTGCGCGTTCGCACACCCCCGCTTAACAGATTCAGTACGAATAAAGAAAAAATGAAGGGATCAATTAAAGGGATCAATTAAAATGGGTGAAGTTCTCTTCCAGTGCAAATTACTATGCCGATAAACCCCAAGTATCATATCTGTAATTTGCTAGTTGCATGCCAATAAAGGTATACGAGTAAAATAAATCACTCTTAACATTCTGGAAATGTATGCTTACTCATTGAAAGCATCCGGACACTAAGCCATTTTTGCTGATTTTTTATACAAAATATGCCAGTAATCCAGTAGTTTAATTAATAATAAAATATCTTCAGCAGACAAGGTGTGTGTAAATGACCAAATTAATCAAAACTATATAAAAAAAGAGGGAAAATGAGGCATACTACTATTTAAATACAAAATTGTCAGGGCTGGCTCGGGTGTCATTCCTCCGGCAACCACTAGAGGCACCCGCGTCAGCCCTAGACTCAATCGGTGCAATCAGTAGTGATCCGTCTCAGCTGTTGCCATGGCTTCTTAAAGGAACCTGTTGAGACGGATCTCTGCTGAATCGTTTTGGTCATGCCAGTATGTTCTCAGCCAGTCTGTGCTTTCTCTTTGGTTGCGTTATGAATCAAGGTGTCTTGTCACCTTTCTCTTTCTTACAATCCCTTTACTTATTCGAGTCTCTATCTCCTGTGTCGCTTCCTGACCCATCTCAAGTTTTCCTTCACCTGCATTTCATCCCCCTGCCGGGTCTGCCAATGTCTCTGGAGACAGCGGACCTCCTCTTCAGGCATGTTTTCAGACAATTTGGGTTGCAAGAAGACATCGTGTCTGATGGGGGGGGTCCAGTTCAAATCGCATGTCTGGAGGGAATTCCTCAGCAAGCTGAATGTGACAAGTATGCTTCACTTCCGGTTACCATCGTCAGGCCAAAGGTCAGGTGGAGCGAGCCAAGCAAGAGCTCATTCGCTTCTTGAGAGCTTACTGCCACAACACAGCCACTCCCCCTTTCCAATTCACCTATCTATTCCATCATCACTGGCACATCACCGGTCTCTCATCAGTCTCACACCCTACTTTAGCCCACAGGTCCAGCACGCCAATGCTGTGCATTCCTTGAGCATAGAGGAGTGAGCCTGCCTGTGACATTTTCCTCCCGGCTGCCAAGTTACAGACTCTTTGTCTCTATGGCGATTACTCTTCGTTTGCTCAAATCAAATCAAAGTATTGACGGTTGCCCACCTTTGCATGGTCAACACCTTCCTTTGTTTGTATGATCCTCTGAAGTCTTAACCCTAATGTGACAACTATGAACCACACCACCTAATGTTGATTCCCCAAACGCTCTCACTTTCATCCCACATTGACCCCTCCTTAAAAAACATAATTCTCATGAGATTTCATCCTCATGATGACATCATGTGAATAAACATATTAATCAAAATAGTGGGTGTGAGCATGTCATACTCTACAAGTCATTGCTGCATAGTACAGTACACTATCTACATGAGCTTTGAATCTCCATGAGGTTGAACTGTTATCTTGGCAGCTTCTGCAAATATTTGAATTTGGGCAGTCTGAGCTATCTGAGGGGATCTGAAATTGGATACAACTTGTAAGTTGTTCTCATGAACTTTATGGAAACTAACCAAACTGATCACTGTGTCCAGTTTTCCTGTCCAGAGAGAACTATATCTACTGCAGAATATGTGATACTGTATTTGTGTGTAGCAGCTGTTGTTCTGCTAACAGTATGTGGGAACCTGCTTGTCATAATCTCTGTGTGTCACTTCAAGAAGCTCCACACACCAACTAACATGCTCATCCTCTCTCTGGCTGTTTCAGACTTTTTTGTTGGACTTTTTGTAATGCCATTACATTTAAGCCGTTTAACCGAATCCTGCTGGATTTTTGGAACAACTGTCTGTCTGTTTTTTGCTTTGGTCACCTTTTCTATTACAGGCATATCAATATATAATGTTGCTCTTATTGCAATTGATCGGTATTTTGCCATCTCTGACCCTTTTCTCTATATTGAAAAAGTGTCTGTTAGTAAAATTTGCATTGTGATTTTGTTTATGTGGTTTTTATTAATGTCTTATACCTCTGCACTGCTTTACTTTAATGGAATCTTGACAGGCCTCATAATGTGTCCTGAACAGTGCCTGATTGTGTTACAAGAGATTTGGTCTCTGGTTGATCTTGTGTTTGTTTTTGTTATTCCCTGTTCTGCTATAATCATATTTTATGCTATGGTTTTTTTTATTGCCAGGAAACATGCCACTGCCATTAGAGATATTGTTCAGAGTAAAACCTCAAAGAACATGGCAGACTCAATGAAATCTGAGAGAAAAGCAGCAAAAGTTCTCAGCATTTTAGTGGTTGTGTTTGTAGCCTGCCTGTTACCTTATTTTGTTAGTACTTTAATAAGTAATGTAATAGAATCACAATCAATTCATAATTTGGTAATACTTGTGTATCTTAATTCTACTATTAATCCACTGATTTATGCATTGTTTTACCCATGGTTTAGAAAGTGCCTTAAGGTAACTTTAACTCTTCAAATATTCAGAACAGATTCTGCATTGATGAATGTTCATTAAATGCTACCAAAGGGATATTATAAGAGTTTGCAAAAAAAAAATTTAAGCATGGAGTGTGGATCAGGAGAGTTTGCTTTGTGTCTAGTCCATCAGTGTCCAGTGTTATCTTTAAATGATCAGTGTTGGCAAAGTATGTGCTGGTTGCGAATGAAATCTAGCCAAAAACTTGAATTGCTGAGTTAGTGTGTAAATGTCACAGTCCACAGGGGAGCTGGCTCCCATTCACTCTAGTAGGAAATAGTATTTTAGTAGTACTCCATCTCCCGTTCACTCTTGTAGGAAATGGTATTTTATTTGCATTACCTTATGAAACAACTGCTTAGCATTTAAGAATCTTGGAGACAAACAAAGCATTAACAGATATATTATGGTGGGCACAGTCTTGCAATGACTTGCAGCATAGAATGTAAGAGAGACAACGGAATGTCTAAAAGTACACCGATGAGCACAGATGTGAAAATGGTGAAAGGGTACTGAGAAAACAGAGTGGGCACACTTGGTGCAGAATAACAGTCAGGCAGTTTTTTGGAGAGACAGGCAGACAGTTTTCAGACATAGGGAGTTTCCATGGTTAAGCAGAAAGGGTGGGGGCCACACTCAGTTTAACTATAAAGAAGGGGCAGAAGTAGTCTGTTTTTGGGGAACCTACACAGAGAGCTACACGCTGAGCACAGAGTAGAGTACCTTAGGCTTTTTGTCACGTTACGGAGGGCTACCTGCCGGTCGCCCCCATCCACAGTGGCAGTTGTCCTGTTTTTTTGCATTGTGTTCGTCCCTCAGGTGGGCGGGGTCTATGAGCCGCCTCACTTGATGGTCGTTTGTCTGTCTATATTGGCGCATTTCCACTAGGGCCTGCTTGGCGCGGTACGGTTCGGTACGGGTCGATTCGCAACGGAACGGTACGGTCGCGTTGTGTTTCCATTACAATGGTGAACCACCCCAATGTGGGTGGAGTCGCTGTTGGCGCGCGGGTTGTAGTGTCGTGACATCATTTGTATACGACCACAACACCGGTCGACGCCCCTTAACACATAGCATTATTGTATCTTATTTATCTTTATCTTCATTATTGTATGTGGTTGCTCTAATTATTGATAATAATTTGGTATTACTCAGACAGGCTGAACACACCCTGCATAAAAAGCATCAGTCATACAATCAAATGAAATCAAACTTTATTATGAAATATAGATATTTAAAGTACAACATATGTAAATAATATAGTTATAGTTTTAAAAAAGTGCAAAAAGCAAATATATACGTATAGCTTTATATGAAATAAATATTTATAGTACTACAAGCAACATTTTGTGTGCTTTTACTGGCGTCTGTCTCGCATGGTGTTCACAAGTTCGCCAAGCACCCCGAGGAAAGCCCGGTTGAAGGAAACATTTTCCGCCAACTCCGCTCGCCTCGTCAGTGGAAGGGGAATCTTGAACGTAAAAAATAACAAATATTAAACACAAGCATTCCCGTGAAAGCAACAGCAATATAGCGTAACTGCACAAAATGTGTAGCACGTCATCGCTGCTCATGCTGTGTTTATGGCTACAGCTAACTAGCAGCTAGCAAGGCTAAGAGCTAGCTATTGTACAGTAGTGACTGTGGTGGTAACATTAACTACAAACACAGCTCTAAATTCCTGCGTTTACAATAGATGCGTTCATATTACGTTCATATTACATCTTTTACGAGCCTAGTAGTAAAACTGTGAAATCACAATACACTCACCATTCTCCGTGGCCTCCAGCACTGACAATGTCCAGCACGTTTTCTCTTCCGTTACTGGCTGGCCGGTGACCGTATATGACATCCATTTGCTGGAACCATTTCCAGTCTTTGCGGTTTGCTCCGCTGTGTCCGTTATGGTCCTTCACCGCCCGGTAATCGCGTTAAGCTTTTTTAGCTTGGACCGACCGGCACTGCTGAACGGACCGCTGGTAGCCATGAGTGGCCATTAGCGCGGAAACCTCGCTAAAAACCTTTACATTTCTAGTGGCCCCGTCCAGTTCACCCTGGATTTTTTGATCGCTGATTATTAACAGAAAGGTTTGTACCTCGGCGTTTGACCAGGGAACAGACTTCGCTCCTTGGGTTTTAAAAATGGCTGAGGAGTCCATAGCAAAGCGGAGGAGTCGCTCTCCTGACGCAACCTGTGACGACACTCCCTGGCCAATCAGTGTCATGCTGTTACTCCACGTCACAGAACTGTACCGCTTCGGAACGGTTAGAACCTCGAGCGAGTCGGTACGAAAAAAGTACCCAAAGGGGCCGGCTCACAGGGTCCTGGTACTAATGGAAACACTCACAAACCGTCGCGAATCGAACCGTACCGCGCCAAGCAGGCCCTAGTGGAAATGCGCCATATATGTCTTGTCTTTGTACCAGTTGACTGCTGGTTATTATATCCTTAATTCGGATCGAGTCATGGGTTTTTGGATTGCACAAGTTCTTCATTAAACCCTCCTTTTTCCCTGAGACTTGGCATGATTGCTTCCATATTTCGCACTCCCTGCCCGTCACAATTTTGTTGTGTACTCCCCAGAGATCTCTGTATTAAACTGCTCTAATAAAAGGTCAAAAGACATAAGACTGAGGTTTTCTTTTGCATCAACGAACATGCTACGCTAGGTAGGAGGAGGACAAAGTACAACACACCCTAGTAGAGAGAGATCCAATACCAAGTAAATGCAGGGCCAGTATCGCCAATATTGATACCGATACTTTTTAATATTTAAGCTTCATAGAGCCAAATGATCCAAATTTCACTAAACATTGTTTGTGACTATTTTTTATTATCACAACATTTGTGTTTAGAAACAATGGAACAGTAACAAAATAAATAATACAAAAAACAAATTTGCGTATACAAATATCACTCAACACAACAAAATTTCCTGAGGTAGAGGGCTAACAAACCACAATACAAGAAAATTAACACACCACAACAAATACTGTCAACAGTTTCAAACTTATTTTTTCTCTCAAGTTGAACAATACAAGAAAATAATACAAAGAATAAGGAATGTCTTCCTGGGAAGGAATGTTGTTCCTGGCTTTAAACAAAATAAAAAACAATAACTGAAAATTGAATTAAAGTAAATATAAAGAAAGAATATGTTAAGGGTGTTTATACATTTATTTGTCCACATATATACTGTGGGCCCTCCCCCCTGTTGAAAACAAAGAATTAGAGGTTTTTATTTATTAGAGTTTTGCAAGTTTGCTCAGACAGGGGAATGTTGGTGCATTGTTTTTCCACCAAAGTAGTGGATCCTGGTCCCTTGTCATAGGCCTTTCTTCTGTGTATCTGCGCATTTAAATTACAGCATCAGTGCTAGGTCTCCGGTGGTGCTGAGACAAGCGGACAAATTCAGAGTCAAATTCTGCCCAAATCCCACCTTTTGCTGCAGATGTAGAAGTTGCAGGAGCTGGTGGCAGAACTTGTGGAACAGCTCGTGACAGAGTAGGTGGTAGTTGAAGGAGGTGCTGAGTTCTGACTCATTGACTGCATCTCTGTGACTAGGCGAGCCTTTACAGGCTCAACATTTGATAAGTCACGGAACCCCATGTTTTTGAACATGATGTCCAAGTAAGTGCTGACAGCAAGACCATAAAATGTTTCTGTGGTCCTGAAACGACAGTGACATTGAACAGACAGCTCAGCAGCTAGCTTGCTGCCTTCTCCCTCAAACACAGATAGGGTTCTTTGAAGCAGTGACACCAGGGGTATGACTTTTGACTTGTCATGCTTATTCCCCTTTGTCTATTAAGTCCCCTCCCCCCTTGCGAATGGTTCTCTGTTGTGCATTTTCAACGTCTGCATTTGTTTCCCCTGACAGTCCTATCTTCCGATATATGTTGGTTTAGTGCAGCATTCATGGAGGGGAAGAACCCTCCGTTGGTTGTAGCGTTGTTTTAGTGTAGCGTTCATGGAGGGGAAGAACCCCTCCATATTTAGTACCTTTCTTTTTGGTACAACACAGTTGACCGAAGCTACTAAAATCCATTGATTTCCAGGCTCACTTAACCTATACTTTAGTCTGTGCAGTCCTAATATATGTCAACCCTCAAGATAGGGAACCAATCTTCCTAGTTAACTTACCCATAGTGTTTACAGAAAACCTTTAAAATACCAAATTTACTGTTCCAAAGTTATGCATGTGTACGCAAGCCAAAGACATCTACTACCTTTAGTCCTAGTAAATAATTTATATGTGATAGTACTAATGATATTTGTGGTCTCCGACCCATGATGAACAGCACGCAGTGCCCTGTCACCATCACCTCTAAAGCCCAAATTATTGACACCCAAGCCGAGATAGTCGGGAATCGTTGGTTGGTCGATACCCCCTTGGAAAAAGCCATGCTGACCTACGACCAACACGACACTGCAGATCGTATTCCGTTACCCAATCAGACAATCTGGGTCAATGTGCCCCCCCCCGGAAGCAGGTTGGGTGCCGCCTCCTCTGTGTCCATCTCTTCCTCCTCAGAGGAGAAGTAGCTCTGGATGTTAGTGTCCTCTGGAGTGCTGCATTTTGGGCACTCCATGCTTTTGCCCTCAGAGGAGGGAAGAGGAAACATTTCTGCTCAGCACTCCCACTCCTTTTTGAGTGACCACGGCTTAACAGGATCTCCCTCATCTTCCTCCAGAGAGCACTCAGAGGTGGGAAGGCTGGAAACCCCACCCTGACACCTTACAATCTCTGCTGAGTGTCAGGGCTGGGTCCAGGACCATCACTCCTGTCGCCACTGGAGGGAACCCGCAAGCTGATTCTCGTGGGAGACGCAATCAGCGGTGAGGACCTGCAGCTGTGCCTTCTCCTATTTAACAGGCACGGTTGCAGTGCCTCACTGCTGAGTTGTCCGTTGCCTCTCGCTCTTGCAGCCAGCCAGTATCCCAGTTACCAAGCGTTCGTTTTCTTATGTCTCTCTATACTGTTTTTTTGAGGTCTCTTCTCCTGCGCCCTTATCGGCCTTTCTCAAGTTTTCCACCCACGCTGTTCTCTATTTTTGGTTTTTGTGCTTTTGTTTGCTGCCAGCTCCTTTCCCTGGCTTATATTTATTTTGTTCGTTTGTGTTCATTTTTGATCACTGACACGTTGAGTGGTTTCTCCGTGTGTGTTTTGTTTTTCTGCCAGTCCGTTTCTCTGGCTTGTATTTTCTTTGTTCGTTTGCGCTCCCTTTTGACACGTAGAGTTCTGTTCTCCTCCAGGTTTTTTTGTTGTTTTCACTTACCTGGTCTTACATCTAGGTCATTCCGTATTCTTTTCTGTTTTCATTTTTCTGAGTTGTTTCTCAGTTTTCTTTTTCCGTGTTTCCCACTTAGTGGCGGAGGTCTCAGTTTGTCATTTTCTTTTTTGGGTTTTGCCCCTGGGTTCATCTTGTACTAAAACCCCGTGAAGTCCCCTGTTCCCTGGGGGGTTCACATGACACTGAGCATTCCAACGGTGGTTGATATCAAAACACACAGTTTATTAGGACAAATGATGACTACTGAAAGTGGCGCTAGGCAAACATGAACCATGCACTAGGCAAACACAAAGCAGACTCACAAAGATGAGAATTAACTCTCACAATATATACTAGACACACAACAAGTAAGGGGTGTAACACATTAGGTTGACGAGACGGGTGAACATATACACAAATAACCACACCCACAGGAAGTACATATATTGCAATACCTAGATGCAGACTACACAGACACACACCTGAAGGGAGAGGTCTGAGGCTGTACTGTGACAGTAACATGTTTGTTAGTGTGTATTTGTGTCTATGAATGTTCAGAAAAGTTTACCATTTACTTCCTATGCGATAAAATTGGAAGTTGATGTTGGTATGCAGAAACTGGATGCACTAATTGCACTGCTTCTTTCTCTGTGGGTACCGATTTTAAGCAATCATCAACGTAAAAGTTCTCAATTATTGTTTTTGTTACTTCTGCAGGGAAATTCTTTACATTGTTTTCAGCTGTCTTTCTAAGGGCAAAATTGGCAATGCTCGGTGATGAAACAGCTCCAAACAAGTGCACAACCATGCGGAATTCCACAGGAGCAACATCCACATTTCCTTCAGGCCACCATAAAAAGCGCAAGAAATCAGTGTGTTCTTCTATCACCTTGACTTGGTGAAACATGGCCTGTATGTCAGCCATCATTGCTACAGGCTCTTGTCTAAATCGTGTTAACACTCCAATCAGTGTATTTGTCAAATTTGGGCCTTGGAGCAGTTCAAAATTAAGAGATGTTCCCTGAAATACTGCACCACAATCAAATACTACTCTGATTGTTTTCTTTTTGGGATGGTATACTCCATGATGAGGGAGAAACCAAATTTGACCTTCTTCTCATTTTATTTGTTCTTGGGGAACAACTTCAGCGTAGCCCTTATTGATGACATCACTAAGGAACTGCGTGTACTCCTTTTGGTAGTTTGGATCCCTTTTAAACCTTCTTTTCAGATTCAGGGGGCGCTGTTCTGCAATGACTCGGTTGTTGGGCATCATAATGCTGTCGGCTTTGAAAGGTAAGTTAATGCAATAGTGACCTTCTTTATACCCACACAGTTGTGATGCTGCATCTGTGACCTGGTGTGCTTGCTCTAACGTCCGTGTCTGCCCTTTAACCTGAAATTTAATATGCATCACACTGGGATGCCTTTGGTTACAGATGTTACGTTAGGCGTCCTTTGTAGTCATTACTTAGATGTCCTTTACACAAACATCCAAAACAAAGTCCCTTTTCCTTTAATTAAAAGTTTCAACTTCTCCCTGTGTGTCTTCCTCTCAAAGTCTGAACAGTGCTCCAAGATATGCGCACCATCACAGCAGTAGCAAGCAAGTTTCCCGTTGCTATTACTGCTTGAATTCGCTGGGGTACCACACTGGTTATGTATGAAGGTGATGTTATGACTTATATGAAGGTGATGGTTATGACTTATATGGCTTACTCATATTGAGTCTCTTAGTCCTACCCATGACTGAATCTTGTATATCACCAAATATGGGATTGGAGCATATTTTAGCCTGCTTCTCAATGAACTGTACAAGCTCTGTAAAGGTAATTTTGCCTTTGCTTTCCAACCTTTCTTCTGCCTTGGTCCGCCATTTGTCCCTCAACTTATATGGAAATTTCATCACAATGGCCTTCAAAGTAGATGCTGTGTTCAGTTCATCCATGTAGTTTAGCTTTGTCATAAGGTTACTGCAGCCTTTGAGATGCAGTGCAAAGTCATTTAGTGCCTTAGGGTCTTCAGGCTTTATGCTTTGCCATTTAAGAACTTTGTCAATGTGGGCATTGGAAATACTGTATTCGTTGCCAAATTGTTCATGCAGCAAGCACTTGGCCCTAAGGTAGCCTTGACCTGCCTCCATGTGCTGGAAACTCCTTACTAAGTCCCTTGCTTGCCCCTTTGTAAATTGCTCCAGATAGAATAGTCTGTCTCGTACATCGCTTGTCTTTTTTTCAATGTTATGTTCAAAGGACGTCATGAATGACCTAAACTGTAAGATGTCCCCATCAAAGACAGTGACGGTTTTGGTGGGAAGTAAAGACATTTGTTGTTGTTGGAGAAGCATAGAGGAAATCTCGTTTTGTTTACTCAAAAAGGCTATTAGATTGTTAGGGGGCATGACATCTTCCCTTTAAGCATCTTCCCTTTAAGGGGGTTCCCTTTAAGCTTTAAACAGAATACAGTTTAACATGAACGTAATTATAATTGGTGGTCCCTCGATGGTCAGTGTGTGGTGTCCTGGGTAAGTGATCGCTGTCGACTTTAAGATGAATTCGCGGAGGTCTGGCTGTCGTGCGAATGTTCAAACAGTTCTTAGTTATCATTGGCTAGCTGAAGCGATTGGGTTTAGCGAACTCCGCAAAAGAAATAAAAGTAGCGAACTAGTTACTTCTTGCGACAATCGTGTGTTGCATGGGCCCGGGTGCAGAACCAATACCGATTTGTTCTCGAAGGTGTGCACGCTCTTCGTCTCTAGGTAGCTACTTTGATGCAGCCAGGTAGAGAGACCGAACAAAGGGGGATCCGTCTGATGTCGTAGTTCCACATCCGACCTGACTTGGGCCATGCCCCTAGGGGGAGCACCCCCCCCCCCTTTTGTCTGTGGAGGCATGGTACCTACACAAATCAAAAATATATATACAAGTATGTCTGTCCCAATCAAACTACTGGAGTTGTGTGCATAAAGTTCATACATTCTGGGACAAGTTTGCCGTCAAAAATATAGCTACTCTGGCATTCCAGGTGACTACTACACTATTGCTAGGTGGTTACTGTGGAATTCGATCTGGTTGCTATACTGTAACTAGTGATCTCTAACAAATGACTATGGTATCCCAGGTTGTTTGTAGGGCGGTGAAAAATCAGCAACCACCTGGAACACTGTAGCACTATGTTCTCGCTAGTTGGTTGCTATGGTATCCCAGATGATTGCAGAATATTACAAAGTGGTTGCAATGCTATAACTAAGTGGTTCTTAACTGGTTGTTATTGTATAGCTTTTGGTCAAGTGGTCTTGCATGATGGTTACTATGCTATCCCTGGTGGTTGCTAGGGTGTGTTACCAAGTGGTTGCTATGGTATCCCAGGTGGCTGCTATATAATCGCTAAATGGTTGCTGTGATGTTCCTGGTGATTTAAGTAATCTTGCTAGGTCATTGCTGTAGTACCTCAGGTGGTTTCTATGTTGTTAATAGGTGGTTTCTATGTTGTTAATAGGTGGTTATGTGGTTGCCATAGAGTAATTGCATGTGCAATTAGTAATCACTAATTATAAGAAGAACTAGAAAAATAGAAAGTTGGCTTCATCAAGCCAGTGTGATTCATTCTTTTGGTTTAAATGGTTATAGAGCATAAGGAACGTGGGTGCTCTTGAGAGTTTAACCTCACAAAATGACATCATATGAATAAAGGTAATCAAATGAGTGGGTGTGAGCATGTGGTACTACATAAGTGATTGCTGCATAGTACACTACATCAGCTTTGTGTCTTCATGAGGTTTTCATCTTGACAGCTTCTGAGAAGATCTGAATTTGGGCACACTGAGCTATCTGAGGGTATCTAAAATTGGATACAACTTGTAAGCTGTTTTCATGAATTTTATGGAAGTAAACCAAAGTGATCGCTGTGTCCAGTTTTTCTGTCCGGAGAGGACAAAATCTACTGCAGCATATGTATCGTTTTATCTGTGTGTAGCAGCGGTTGCTCTGCTAACTGTGTGTGGAAACCTGCTCATCATCATCTCTGTGTGTCACTTCAAGCAGCTCCACACACCAACTAACATGCTCATCCTCTCTCTGGCTGTGTCAGACTTTTTTGTTGGACTCTTTATAATGCCATTACATTTAAGCCGTTTGACCGAATCCTGCTGGATTTTTGGAACAACTCTCTGTCTATTTTTTGTTTTGATCACCTTTTCTGTTACAGGCATATCAATATATAATGTTGCTCTTATAGCAATTGATCGGTATTTTGCCATCTCTAACCCTTTTCTCTATATTGAAAAAGTGTCTGTAAGTAAAACTTGCCTTGTGATTTGGTCTATGTGGTTTTTATTAACGTCTTATACCTCTGCACTGCTTTACTTTAATGGAGCCTCGACAGGTCTCATAATGTGTCCAGAACAGTGTGTCTTTGTCTTGCATGAGATTTGGTCTCTGGTTGATCTTGTAGTTGTTTTTGTTTTGCCCTGTTCTGCTATAATCATATTTTATGCTATGGTTTTTGTTATTGCCAGGAAACACGCCACTGCCATTGCTCAGAGTAAAACCTCAAAGAACATGGCAGACTCGATGAAATCTGAGAGAAAAGCAGCAAAAGTTCTGAGTATTTTAGTGGTTGTGTTTGTAGCCTGCTTGTTTCCATACTTTGTTAATACTTTAATAAGCAATGCAATAGAATCTCAATCAATTTATAATTTGTCAATACTTGTATATCTTAATTCCACTATTAATCCATTGATTTATGCCTTGTTTTACCCATGGTTTAGGAAGTGCCTTAAAATAATTTTAACACTTCAAATATTTCAAACAGATTCTGCACTGATGAATGTCCATTAACATGCTGCTTAGAAATGTTATAAGATTTTAGGATAACATTATCATATGATTTGGTTTGGATCAGGGAAGTTTGCTTTAAGCAAAGTTCATGGATATCCAGTGTTCTCTGCAAAGGATCAAGGTTGCTGTGCACCTGCTAATTTGGAACGAAAACCAGCCAGTCTGGCTTTTTGTGGATAAGATTGGACTCTCTGAGCATGTGCAGGACAATTAGGAAAATGACTTGTCTTTTACTATGATTATTTTCCCAATGTCAAGTCATCATATGCGGGGGCTGTATAAGCCAATATGGCATGTTATAAACACCAGAGGGCATAACCTAGATAGATTTTGTTTTTTATATAAGAAGTATCTAATTAAAATATCTAATTCTGCACATTTCTAGCTTGTGTTTTACATGATATAAACATGTGTGACCATTGTATACTTCAAGCTATGGGTCAGTTTATAGAGGCAATTAATAATATTTTTTAAATTAAATACAGGTTCATGTGCTAGTGACTTAAACCATGACCCCTGCTCCCAGTTCATGATGGTAAGCACCCCCAAGCAAGGCACCCAACCCCAAATGCTCCATGAGCATCCCGAGCCCAGTACTCACATATGGGACAAATTCAGACATTGTATTCCTGTTTGAATAAAAGGAATTGTACAATTTCAATTGTAAATAAAAGTCTATTAATATGATCACCAAAATGTATCTGTGAATTGCTTGTATTGTTTTTTCATTTGACATATGTGTGCACTTTGAGTAATATTTTTTATTGGTATTTTGCAAAGCAAAATTTATACAAAACTTGTTTTTTTCTGAAACTATGTTCAAAGCCAGGGACTGCCAGTGTTTCTGGTCTGCGTTGTGGTGTTGCAAATGATGAGGACACTCAATTTGGTGAAGCCATTTATTCCCTGCACAATATTTATTCAAATATTTCACTATTTTTGTGAAGCCAACACCTTTGCAAACTCATTTCAAACATCAGTATAGTTAGTTTGTTTCAGTAATGTAACGAGGCTCGCGCCCCGGAGCGAGAAGACGGACACAATCGCTGAGAAGAGCGAGATTTATTGCAGGGCATTCCATAATCGTCGTCACTAAGCCAGGCAGGGTCAATAACAGGAGGGCAGTCCGAGTAACACGCAAACACCGGCATACTGAACACGAGGAGACACAACCAGGGAGGGAGACACAGAGCACAAGGAATAAACGGGCGAAAATACAAAACACGAAAGAACGGGGTCAGGTACACGAACTAACAGCGCACGATAATCAAAGAATCACAACAAAATACCGGACGAAGGACAAGGGAGACTCAGGGGCTTATATGCACAGACATTAAACAAGGGGCAAGTGATGACAATGACACAGGGGTGTGGTAACAAACGAGGAATCAAAACCAATGAGCAGGGCGGGACAAACAGGCAGGGAACACGGACATGAGGGAACCCAGAGTGACAGCTACGAGAGGGGGCGTTGCCCTACGTGACAGAACCCCCCCTCAAAGCGTGCCACTCCGGGGCACGCAAGGGCAGACAGGACAGGGACAGCGGACACAGGACAGACCGGAGGAACAGACAGGGGGAAAGCAGGGCATGGAGACCGGGGCACGGCAGGGACAGGGGGACCAGAGACGGGCCAGGAGCCGGGCCGGGGCACGGCCACACAGGCAGGGACTGGGAGAGGTACGGGAGGAGGACTGGACAGGACAGGACTGGGGACAGACACGGGAGTTGGGCCAGGGGACAGGGCAGAGGAGAACACGGAGGCAAAGACAGCATGAACAACGGGCACAGGCACAAGGTGGGTGACGACTTGGGGAACAGACACGGGGACAGAGACGACACCACAGGAAACAGACACGGGAACAGGAACACAGACCTTGACAGACATAACCACGGGGACAGGGACCAAAACAAAACCAGGGATGGAATACAGGAGCAAGGGGGACACAGGCATAGAGGCAGGAACACGGGGCGGAGCAGACAACACACTGAGTCCAAGCCCACACGTGGGCAGCACAGTCTCTGGGGTGACAGGTGCGGCCGGGCGGCAGGCAGCGGGAACAGGAGCCGGCAGACAGGCAGCGGGAACAGGCAGGGTCCGCTGGCGAGCAGCGGGGACAGGCAGGGTCCGCTGGCGTGCAGCGGGAACAGGCAGGGTCCGCTGGCGTGCAGCGGGAACAGGCAGGGTCCGCTGGCGTGCAGCGGGAACAGGCAGGGTCCGCTGGCGGGCAGCGGGAACGGGAGCCGGCGTGGACGACCTCTCCAGGGTCGCGGGGACAGGAACCGGCGTGGACGACCTCTCCAGGGTCGCGGGGACAGGAACCGGCGTGGACTGCCGACGTGGACGACCCCTCCAGGGTCGCGGGGACAGGAACCGGCGTGGACTGCCGACGGGCAGCGGGGACAGGAACCGGCGTGGACGACCCCTCCCGGGTCGCGGGTACAGGAACCGGCATGGATGAGACACCCTCAGGGGGCGAAACCACCGGGCTGACGTCCTCGGGGGGCGAAACCACCGGGCTGACGTCCTCGGGGGGCGGAACCACCGGGCTGACGTCCTCGGGGGGCGGAACCACCGGGCTGACGTCCTCGGGGGGCGGAACCACCGGGCTGACGTCCTCGGGGGGCGGAACCACCGGGCTGACGTCATCGGGGGGCGTGACCGCCATACTGACGTCATCGGGGGGCGGGACCGCTAAGCCGACGTGGCATGTACTCCCCCCCAAAAAATACTTGTGGTTGTCATGAGGAGTAGCCAGCAGGATCAGAGGCGGTGGGTCCTCCTCCTCAGGGTCCTGGGTGAGCCTGGCAGAACACACAGACACACAAGCTCCTCGGTTGCTCTCTCTGCTGCGGCTCCGCCTCCCTTGAGGCGCCGGGAGCTCGCGGTGGTCAGAGAGAGTCAACCGAGGGTTAAGCGAAAACTTGTCTGTGCGCTCAGACCGTCTGCCCGCTGCTTGCACTACAGGGTTTTTTTCCCTGTCGTGTTCGCAAAACCGGGCAGACACACAGCGCTCAGATGGAGTCTCGTCGCGAAAGCCAGTAGAAAGAGACTGCACTTTCTTTGGTTGGCGACGAGACTTCCTTGTACCCGCAGCGCCAGGGGTATTCCTGTCTCTGGTTTGTTCGCACTGAAATACCGGAGAGTCGAACCGGATTAAACCAGCCGACATCCATTCACAGTGTTTGAACTCACCAGAGTCTCGCTCTCTCGCTGTGTCCTTACGAGGTCCGGTATTATGTAACGTGGCTCGCGCCACGGAGCGAGAGGACGGACACAAGTGCTGAGAAGAGCGAGATTTATTCAGGGGAATACCGTAATCGTCATCCGAAAGCCAGGCAGGGTCGATAACAGGAGGGCAGTCCGAGTAACACGCAAACACCGGCATACTGAACACGAGGAGACACAACCAGGGAGGGGGAGACAGAGCACAAGGAATAAACGGGCGAAAATACAAAACACGAAAGAACGGGGTCAGGTACACGAACTAACAGCGCACGATAATCAAAGAATCACAACAAAATACCGGACGAAGGACAAGGGAGACTCAGGGGCTTATATGCACAGACATTAAACAAGGGGCAGGTGATGACAATGACACAGGGGTGTGGTAACAAACGAGGAATCAAAACCAATGAGCAGGGCGGGACAAACAGGCAGGGAACACGGACATGAGGGAACCCAGAGTGACAGCTACGAGAGGGGGCGTTGCCCTACGTGACAGAACCCCCCCTCAAAGCGTGCCACTCCGGGGCACGCAAGGGCAGACAGGACAGGGACAGCGGACACAGGACAGACCGGAGGAACAGACAGGGGGAAAGCAGGGCATGGAGACCGGGGCACGGCAGGGACAGGGGGACCAGAGACGGGCCAGGAGCCGGGCCGGGGCACGGCCACACAGGCAGGGACTGGGCGAGGTACGGGAGGAGGACTGGACAGGACAGGACTGGGGACAGACACGGGAGTTGGGCCAGGGGACAGGGCAGAGGAGAACACGGAGGCAAAGACAGCATGAACAACGGGCACAGGCACAAGGTGGGTGACGACTTGGGGAACAGACACGGGGACAGAGACGACACCACAGGAAACAGACACGGGAACAGGAACACAGACCTTGACAGACATAACCACGGGGACAGGGACCAAAACAAAACCAGGGATGGAATACAGGAGCAAGGGGGACACAGGCATAGAGGCAGGAACACGGGGCGGAGCAGACAACACACTGAGTCCAAGCCCACACGTGGGCAGCACAGTCTCTGGGGTGACAGGTGCGGCCGGGCGGCAGGCAGCGGGAACAGGAGCCGGCAGACAGGCAGCGGGAACAGGCAGGGTCCGCTGGCGAGCAGCGGGGACAGGCAGGGTCCGCTGGCGTGCAGCGGGAACAGGCAGGGTCCGCTGGCGTGCAGCGGGAACAGGCAGGGTCCGCTGGCGTGCAGCGGGAACAGGCAGGGTCCGCTGGCGGGCAGCGGGAACGGGAGCCGGCGTGGACGACCTCTCCAGGGTCGCGGGGACAGGAACCGGCGTGGACGACCTCTCCAGGGTCGCGGGGACAGGAACCGGCGTGGACTGCCGACGTGGACGACCCCTCCAGGGTCGCGGGGACAGGAACCGGCGTGGACTGCCGACGGGCAGCGGGGACAGGAACCGGCGTGGACGACCCCTCCCGGGTCGCGGGTACAGGAACCGGCATGGATGAGACACCCTCAGGGGGCGAAACCACCGGGCTGACGTCCTCAGGGGGCGAAACCACCGGGCTGACGTCCTCGGGGGGCGGAACCACCGGGCTGACGTCCTCGGGGGGCGGAACCACCGGGCTGACGTCCTCGGGGGGCGGAACCACCGGGCTGACGTCCTCGGGGGGCGGAACCACCGGGCTGACGTCATCGGGGGGCGTGACCGCCATACTGACGTCATCGGGGGGCGGGACCGCTAAGCCGACGTGGCATGTACTCCCCCCCAAAAAATACTTGGGGTTGTCATGAGGAGTAGCCAGCAGGATCAGAGGCGGTGGGTCCTCCTCCTCAGGGTCCTGGGTGAGCCTGGCAGAACACACAGACACACAAGCTCCTCGGTTGCTCTCTCTGCTGCGGCTCCGCCTCCCTTGAGGCGCCGGGAGCTCGCGGTGGTCAGAGAGAGTCAACCGAGGGTTAAGCGAAAACTTGTCTGTGCGCTCAGACCGTCTGCCCGCTGCTTGCACTACAGGGTTTTTTTCCCTGTCGTGTTCGCAAAACCGGGCAGACACACAGCGCTCAGATGGAGTCTCGTCGCGAAAGCCAGTAGAAAGAGACTGCACTTTCTTTGGTTGGCGACGAGACTTCCTTGTACCCGCAGCGCCAGGGGTATTCCTGTCTCTGGTTTGTTCGCACTGAAATACCGGAGAGTCGAACCGGATTAAACCAGCCGACATCCATTCACAGTGTTTGAACTCACCAGAGTCTCGCTCTCTCGCTGTGTCCTTACGAGGTCCGGTATTATGTAACGTGGCTCGCGCCACGGAGCGAGAGGACGGACACAAGTGCTGAGAAGAGCGAGATTTATTCAGGGGAATACCGTAATCGTCATCCGAAAGCCAGGCAGGGTCGATAACAGGAGTAAGTAAACGTAGTGGGGTTTTGGGATTTTGATGAACTAAATAAATTGCCATTGTACGCAATAGTGGGGCAATGGGATTGTAACCCGAATTTGGATCCCAATTGCCGTTTAACACTGGAACTCCTGAGATTTCAAGGTTCTGAGGACATCACCCCTCCTTCTCCTGCCCAATTAGCAGGACCATACATATGTTAATTTCAGAGCAAGACAGGAGCAGAAAGACAGGCAGGAGCTCTGTGGCAGGAGCTCTGTGGTGCACCAGGTCTAGTCTGTGTGCAGTCTGTGTGCACCAGGTCTAGTTTGTAGTCTAAAATAAATAAATAAAGTTTAGCCCTGTTTCGGCGTTATGTGTGAAGCGCTACATATTGACATAAGTATTATTTAGAGCGGTGAACCATTATCATTAGCGTGGTATTGGCGTTATGTATGAAGCAAGCGTCTCAGATTTTCTTGTGCATGCACTTCAATAGCGCCACACATTTACATGGCTGAACCAACCATTATCACGGGTCCATATTGTTCCCGTGAAACACATTATCATTAGCGTGGTATTGGCGTTATGTATGAAGCAAACGTCCCAGATTTTCTTGTGTATGCACTTCAATAGCGCCACACATTTACATGGCTGAACCAACCATTATCACGGGTTCATATTGTTCCCGTGAAACACATTATCATTAGCGTGGTATTGGCGTTATGTATGAAGCAAGCGTCCCAGATTTTCTTGTGTATGCACTTCAATAGCAGCAACAAAGTAATAAAGGTATAGTAAAGTAATATTTATTTGTACATTTACTTATTTTTACTCATACAGCATAGTAACATAATATTTTTTTGCAGTGTTTATGCTTGTGTTTGACTGATATTTCGTTTGTGTAAATAAGATATTTCGTTCATGTAAATAACTTAGCGTCATTTATTTATTTTTACTCATACAGCATAGTAATATAATATTTTTTGCAGTGTTTATGCTTGTGTTTGACTGATATTTCGTTCGTGTAAATAAGATATTTCGTTTGTGTAAATAACTTAGCGTCATTTATTTATTTTTACTCATACAGCATAGTAATATAATATTTTTTGCAGTGTTTATGCTTGTGTTTGACTGATATTTCGTTTGTGTAAATAAGATATTTCGTTTGTGTAAATAACTTAGCGTCATTTATTTATTTTTACTCATACAGCATAGTAATATAATATTTTTTGCAGTGTTTATGCTTGTGTTTGACTGATATTCACGGATTGCCGTGAACCATTATCACGGGTCCAATCAACTTTTATTGTTCCCGTGTATGCAGGGGATTAGCCCGGTTTCGGTTTCGGCGTTATGTGTGAAGCGCCACCTATTACAATAAAGTATAATTAGTATGCGCTGTTGTGGGTGTGTTCTTCAGAGTCATGATAAAAGCTGAAACCCAAAGGCAGGCGACTTACATTTTCACTACTATCCTGTGTGGAGACGACGCAAAACACCATGGCAAGACAGAGGACGTTCACCGGTCAAGAAGTTGCGGCTTTGCTGACCAACGAGGACTGCTGTGAGTCCGATGCGGGAGAAGGACCCTCCTGTTTTTTGACCAGCGATTCATCCGATGAAGAAAGAAGCAGTACATCGGATGAGGTACAACAGAGCCCTCCAAGGAAGAGACGGACACAGGCTGACACCACACCTGCACCAACCGTACGGGCAAAAGATGGAACTGTTTGGGAGAAGGTTGGCATCGCACGCTCTCGTGTCAGCAGCTGTTTGCCTAATTCAACATTTGTTGAGCCGTCCGGGCCTACAGAGCATGCAAAGGTATAGTAACTTCATATTTCTTTCCAGTGTTTCTGCTTGTGTTTGAATGATATTTAGTACGTGTAATTTACCTAGCGTCATTTGTTTACTTTTACTAATACAGCGTAGGATCACAAGCAGACTGCAGAGTTTTCTGTGTTTGCTCGACATGGAGATGCTGCGAATCATCACAGACTGCACTGTCCATGAAGCCCGCAGAACAGACAGCAGCTGGAGTTTGTCGGTCAGCGAGTTTATGGCATTCGTAGCAATCCTATTTCTACGAGCAGTCCTCTGTCCAGTTGGAGCGATGTCGGACTGTTGGTCGGCAATGTTCGCTGTGCCTTCGATCCAGGAGACAATGGCACGGGACCGCTACCAAGAAATCATGCGGTACTTGCGCTTTGATAATAAGGACACCCGTGCGGAGCGTGCAAAGAGCGACAGATTTGCTGCGATTTCGGACATCTGGCAGCGATTTGTGAACAACTGCATTTTGTGCTATACCCCAGGCAAGGAACTGACAGTCGACGAGCAGCTGTTTCCGACCAAGGTTCGCTGTCCATTCACCCAGTACATTGCCTCAAAGCCGGACAAGTTTGGAATAAAGTTTTGGGTTGCTTCTGAGTTGAACACAAAGTACATGTGCAACGCCATTCCATACCTTGGAAAGGACCCCGATCGTCCCAAGGGGGAAAGAGTGTCCGAGAATGTGGTGATGAAGCTTATGAAGCCATACCTGGGCAAGGGCAGAACTGTAGCCACAGACAATTTTTTCACATCTCTTTCCCTGGCTAAGAAGCTGCTGGAATGCAACACGACTCTGCTTGGGACAATGAACAAGATTCGCCGAGAAGTTCCTTTGGAAGCCAAAAACGCCAAGGGACGTGAGAAGTTGTCAACGGAGGTGTACAGATCCGATGATGCGCTTCTGACGGTGTATGCCTCCAAGCCCAACAAAACAGTTTGCGTTCTGAGCACTATGCACACGCACGTGGAGATTGCAGACGACCGCAAAAAGAAGCCAAACACTGTGACGGACTACAACCGGACGAAGGTATGCATGTGTTGGCATTGATAAATCAATTTATCATACATGAATGAATTTATTCAAAATATAACATGTACTTCTTTGTATTTGTTCTTTGCAGTGCGCCGTTGACATCATGGACCAGAAGGCGCGTGCATACACAGTGCGCGCAGGAACACGCCGGTGGCCCGTTGCAGTGTTTTATAACATACTTGACCTGGCAGCGATGAACGCGCATGTTTTGTACACGGCATGTACGGGGTCCACAGAGAGTAGGAGAGTTTTTATGTGTACTCTTGCTGAGGAACTCCGTCTTCGTTTCCTACAGGAAAAGGAGTTGAAGAGAACGCCACGTCCTTCGCCTGCTCCTGGAAAGAAGACTACGTGTCAGGTGCAGACAAACTGCAACCGGAACCACAGCATAACCCCGTGCGCTGCATGCGGCAAGTACACCTGTCGCAAGTGTAGGGCAGAGTGTCCCTGGCTGTGTGGCAACTGTGTACCTAAAACTACATGAAGGTACGTCGATAAGTATATTTATATATATATATATATATATAAATATATTATATATATATACAGACAACCAATCACACACACATATATATATACACACACACTATTATTTGAACATAACCAAAAATCTCTTCTCTTTCTGTTCCACAGTCGCACATCATGAAACCCGGTGTCACGGTCTGCCCCGCATCTCCTGCCATTTCATGTCTGTTTCCGTGTTAGTCCTCTGTTTATTTCTCGTCGTGGTTGCTGGTTATTTTTCTCATGGTTGCTGGAATTGGATTCCCGTTCTGTTATGACCCATGCCTGTGACATTTTCACAGAATCAATTTATACATGAATGAATTCGTTCTAAATATAACATGTACTTCTGTGCGTGCATACACAGTGCGCGCAGGAACACGCCGGTGGCCCGTTGACCTTGGCAGCGATGAACGATGAACCTGCCGCAAATGTAAGAAAGAGGGTCCCTGGCTGGTACACATGAATAAATTCGTTCAAAATATAACATGTACTTTGTTCTTTGCAGTGCGCCGTTGACAGACATCATGAAGGTGCGTGCATACACAGTGCACGCAGGAACACGCCGGTGGCCCGTTGCATGCAGCGAGTACACCCTGGCTGTGTAGCAACTGTTGGCTACAACTACATGAAGGTACGTTGATAAGTAGGCCTACATACGTAACACCACATATGTTACGTATTTTTGTCTTCTGAAAGATTTTATTCAAAATGTAAGGTGTACCTTGAATTGTTCTCCACAGCATCAACGCGTGTGTTGCATGCGGCAAGTGCATCTGGCGAGTACACCCTCAACTTCAAGACACCCTCAACTTTCTTGACATTCCACTTCAAGAAACCCGGAATAGACATCCATGTTTGATCAAAATAAAGTTGTTTTACAGCACATGAATTTGTTCTTCCTGTCTTTTCCTCTCCTTTTCCAGTCTGCTGTTTAGATCACAACATTTATCAGCCATATATATAATTGCGCCATATAATTTCTTAGCTTTTCAAACGCGAATTCAAACGCGGAAACAGAAAGTGTAACAAATATTATATAGTGTAGTAAATATACAAAGAGCTTCAAACAATATACAAAGAGGTTCAGACAATTTTATTTATTTTTATTGTTTGACGGGACTCATTTGAGAAACTCTCTACGTGCGCTTGAATTGTATCTTTTGAAACACGAGTCTACAAAATTTCCGCTGTTTGTTGTAGGATCGGTAACATATACAGTCTGCTTGTTTGTAACCAAGTTTTTCGTGAAGTATCACGTTTGGTGCCTTGTATGAGCTTGGAGGTGAGCCGCTTGTGCTTTGGCAGGCGTATGAGCTGGGGGTGAGACGCTTCCACCGCATTACCAAGACAATGGGCGTTAATCTCTTCACAGCAGGGGAGTGGGCTACATGGACCTTACTAAGCCTTGCGAAAATTTTCGCGGCCGTCGGGTTCCTAGTGTTAACTAAATTGCCGAATGGACACCTTTGTGATTTCCTTACTGACCACACTGGTAAGTCAATAGGGGCTTCGTGGACGCCTGTAGGGGCGCCCTCGCGCTGTCCGTGGACCACGCCCGATACCGGCCACTGATCCGAAGTCAGTTTTAAGTCGTGGCACGTGGCATAATGGGCAAGCTGGCAAGGGATCCCACTTCCAATTTATTCAATGTGTTGGCATGCTATTCAAATAGATTGCAAGTGGGAGGTTTCAACACACCTCCCCCAAACCCCACCCACATCCCATTTCTAGTTTATACCATGTGTTTGCTTGGTATTGAAATAGATTGCAATTGGGATGTTGGCCACCACCCACCCCAGGTGGGCGTGTACAAGTTCAGGAATTAAAGGTAGGGGCACAGGAAGAGAACCGAAGGTCGTAGGGGTCCGAAACTTGGTGGGGGGGTAGTGTGGGACCCCCTAAACAACATATTGAAGCCCCGCCCCCAAAAGTGGGCGTGGCCGGAAGTAGATGTTCCCATGGTCCGATTGGCTCGAGACTTGATAGGGGAGTAGTGTGGGACCCCCTAAACAACATATTGAAGCCCCGCCCCCAAAAGTGGGCGTGGCCGGAAGTAGGTGTTCCCATAGGCCGATCGGCTTGAGACTTGGTAGGGGAGTAGTGTGGGACCCCTAAAACAACATATTTAAGCCCCGCCCCAAAAAGTGGGCGTGGCCGGAAGTTGTAGTTCCCATGGGCCAATCGGCTCGAAACTTTGCAGGGTAGTTCTGTTAGGGACCACAAACAACATATTAAAAGCTCGTGTCCGTAGGTGGTCGGGAAGTCGAAAAACGAACCAGGAAGTGGAACAGGAAGTGACTTTCCCGAGGTCGTAGGGTCATGAAATTTCATAGGGGATGTCTGAGAGGGCTCCGGCACAACATACTGTAAGCCCGAGTCCGAACGCCAAGCGGAATTTTCACACCGCCCAACCAAATCCTTACTAACCCTTTCGCATCCCAATTCCAATTTATCTCACATAGTGCTCATAGATGGTTCGTGGACACAAATCCTATTCACCTAGTCCATTGAAAATAATTTTCAGGAATATTTTTTTCTGATTTTTTTACAAGGCTCTGGAAGGGCCTAGACATGCGGTTTTCGGATATGTGGTCGAGGGCCCCGGGACGAACCAGCATTCGACGCCCCGACTTCGAAGCTCCTCCCTAAACCCTGATTGGCCGCATCCCAATTCCAATTTATCTCACATAGTGCTCATAGATGGTTTGTGGACACAAATCCTATTCACCTAGTCCATTGAAAATAATTTTCAGGAATATTTTTTTCTGATTTTTTTACAAGGCTCTGGAAGGGCCTAGACATGCGGTTTTCGGATATGTGGTCGAGGGCCCCGGGACGAACCAGCATTCGACGCCCCGACTTCGAAGCTCCTCCCTAAACCCTGATTGGCCGCATCCCAATCCCAATCTATTTCCATTCATTTTTCGTGGACACATTGAAAAAGCAATTACCTGTTGGCATGCTTAAATAGATGGCAAGTGGGATGGTTAGACACACAATAGATTGCAATTGGGATGTTGGCCACCACCCACCCCAGGTGGGCGTGTACAAAGTTCAGAATTAGAGTTAAGAGCACAGGAAGAGAACCGAATATCGTAGGGGCCCGAAACTTGATAGGGGGGTAGTGTGGGACCCCTAAAACAACATATTGAAGCCCCGCCCCCAAAAAGTGGGCGTGGCCGGAAGTAGGTGTTCCCATAGGCCGATCGGCTTGAGACTTCATAGGGGAGTAGTGTGGGGCCCCTAAAACAACATATTTAAGCCCCGCCCCCAAAAGTGGGCGTGGCCGGAAGTAGGTGTTCCCATGGGCCAATCGGCTCGAAACTTTGCAGGGGAGTTATGTTAGGGACCACAAACAACATACTAAAAGCTCGTGTCCGTAAGTGGGCGGGAAGTCGAAAAACAAACCAGGAAGTGGAACAGGAAGTGACTTTCCCGAGGTCGTAGGGTCATGAAATTTCATAGGGGATGTCTGGGAGGGCTTTGGAACAACATACTGTAAGCACGGAGCCCTAGGTCATACCGTTTGGGCGTGGCTAAGTTTTGAAGGTGTTTTTTTTCTAACACAGAGCAGTCACAAGCATACATTTGGGGCCGCTGAGGGGCCAAAATTTGACGTAGAGGTCCCAAAATCGGTCGGGGTCATGTATGTGATGGCCTAAAAGAGTATCCCAAGGCCCAAGTTTGTAGCTCGAAGCGTTGGCGTATGGCAGCAAAAAAGCTATTGCGCTGTAGTCGTAGGCCTAAAGGTCAAACAGAAATGTACATACATTTGGGGCCGCTGAGGGCCCAAAATTTAACCTAGGGGTCCCAAAATCGGTCGAGGTTGTCTCTGTGATGGCCCGATGGAGGATCCCAAGTTGCAAGTCCGTAGCTCAAAGCGTTGGCGTATGGCAGCCATTAATCTATTGCGCTGTAGTCGTACACCTAAAGGTCAAACACAAATGTGCACACACTTGTGGCTCCTGAGAGTCTAAACCTGCACGTATCCACACATGCCTGCAGAGTGTTATTAGACCCAACAAATTGATAAAGATAGTGCATGCACAGACTCATAGGTCATATGGTTTGGGTGTGGCTATCATTTGAATTTGCACTTTTAGGCAGAATCTCCTCTAACACTTAAAGCACAAGACCATGTGTGCGGGGCCCCTGAAGGACCAAACCTGCACGTATCCACACGTGCCTGCAGAGTGTTATTAGACCCAACAAATTGATAAAGATAGTGCATGCACAGACTCATAGGTCATATGGTTTGGGTGTGGCTATCATTTGAATTTGCACTTTTAGGCAGAATCTCCTCTAACACTTAAAGCACAAGACCATGTGTGCGGGGCCCCTGAAGGACCAAACCTGCACGTATCCACACGTGCCTGCAGAGTGTAATTAGACCCAACAAATTGATAAAGATAGTGCATGCACAGACTCATAGGTCATATGGTTTGGGTGTGGCTATCATTTGAATTTGCACTTTTAGGCAGAATCTCCTCTAACACTTAAAGCACAAGACCATGTGTGCGGGGCCCCTGAAGGACCAAACCTGCACGTATCCACACGTGCCTGCAGAGTGTTATTAGACCCAACAAATTGATAAAGATAGTGCATGCACAGACTCATAGGTCATATGGTTTGGGTGTGGCTATCATTTGAATTTGCACTTTTAGGCAGAATCTCCTCTAACACTTAAAGCACAAGACCATGTGTGTGGGGCCCCTGAAGGACCAAACCTGCACGTATCCACACGTGCTTCCAGAGTGTTAATATACCCCACCCACTGAGGAAGATACTCCGAGCACAGACCCTTAGGTCATACGGATTGGGCGTGGCTAACTTTTGAAAGTGATTTTTTTCTAACACAGAGAGGTCACGAGCATACATTTGGGGATGCTGAGGGGCCAAAATTTGACGTAGAGGTCCCAAAATCGGTCGAGGTCGTCTCTGTGATGGCCCGATGGACCATCCCAAGTTGCAAGTCCGTAGCTCGAAGCGTTGGCGTATGGCAGCCATTAATCTATTGCGCTGTAGTCGTAGGCCTTAAGGTCAAACACAAATTTTCATACATTTGGGGCCCCTGAGGGGCCAAAATTTGACGTAGAGGTCCCAAAATCGGTCGAGGTCGTCTCTGTGATGGCCCGATGGACCATCCCAAGTTGCAAGTCCGTAGCTCGAAGCGTTGGCGTATGGCAGCCATTAATCTATGGCGCTGTAGTCGTAGGCCTTAAGGTCAAATACAAATTTTCATACATTTGGGGCCCCTGAGGGGCCAAAATTTGACGTAGAGGTCCCAAAATCGGTCGAGGTCATCTGTGTGATGGCCCGATGGATCATCCCAAGTTGCAAGTCCGTAGCTCGAAGCGTTGGCGTATGGCAGCCATTAATCTATTGCGCTGTAGTCGTAGGCCTTAAGGTCAAATACAAATTTTCATACATTTGGGGCCCCTGAGGGGCCAAAATTTGACGTAGAGGTCCCAAAATCGGTCGAGGTCGTCTCTGTGATGGCCCGATGGAACAACCCGAGTTGCAAGTCCGTAGCTCGAAGCGTTGGCGTATGGCAGCCATTAATCTATTGCGCTGTAGTCGTAGGCCTTAAGGTCAAACACAAATTTTCATACATTTGGGGCCCCTGAGGGGCCAAAATTTGACGTAGAGGTCCCAAAATCGGTCGAGGTCGTCTCTGTGATGGCCCGATGGACCATCCCAAGTTGCAAGTCCGTAGCTCGAAGCGTTGGCGTATGGCAGCCATTAATCTATTGCGCTGTAGTCGTAGGCCTTAAGGTCAAACCCAAATTTTCATACATTTGGGGCCCCTGAGGGGCCAAAATTTGACGTAGAGGTCCCAAAATCGGTCGAGGTCGTCTCTGTGATGGCCCGATGGACCATCCCAAGTTGCAAGTCCGTAGCTCGAAGCGTTGGCGTATGGCAGCCATTAATCTATTGCGCTGTAGTCGTAGGCCTTAAGGTCAAACCCAAATTTTCATACATTTGGGGCCCCTGAGGGGCCAAAATTTGACGTAGAGGTCCCAAAATCGGTCGAGGTCGTCTCTGTGATGGCCCGATGGACCATCCCAAGTTGCAAGTCCGTAGCTCGAAGCGTTGGCGTATGGCAGCCATTAATCTATTGCGCTGTAGTCGTAGGCCTTAAGGTCAAACCCAAATTTTCATACATTTGGGGCCCCTGAGGGGCCAAAATTTGACGTAGAGGTCCCAAAATCGGTCGAGGTCGTCTCTGTGATGGCCCGATGGACCATCCCAAGTTGCAAGTCCGTAGCTCGAAGCGTTGGCGTATGGCAGCCATTAATCTATTGCGCTGTAGTCGTAGGCCTTAAGGACCCCATTCAAATAGATTGGAATTGGACGATTTGTACTTACCGATCCCAATTCCAATCTATTTGAATGGGACCCCATTCAAATAGATTGGAATTGTACGATTTGTACTTACCGATCCCAATTCCAATCTATTTGAATGGCATCCCAATTCCAATTTATTTGACTGATGGAAATAAATTGGAATTGGGATCCCATTCAAATAGATTGGAAGTGGGATCGGTAAGTACAAATTGTCCAATTCCAATTTATTTGAATGGCATCCCAATTCCAATTTATTTAAGTGATGGAAATAAATTGGAATTGGGATCCCATTGAAATAGATTGGAATTGGGATCGGTAAGTACAAATTGTCCAATTCCAATTTATTTGAATGGCATCCCAATTCCAATTTATTTAAGTGATGGAAATAAATTGGAATTGGGATCCCATTGAAATAGATTGGAATTGGGATCGGTAAGTACAAATTGTCCAATTCCAATTTATTTGAATGGGGTCCCATTGAAATAGATTGGAATTGGGATCGGTAAGTACAAATTGTCCAATTCCAATTTATTTGAATGGGGTCCCATTGAAATAGATTGGAATTGGGATCGGTAAGTACAAATTGTCCAATTCCAATTTATTTGAATGGGGTCCCATTGAAATAGATTGGAATTGGGATTGGTAAGTACAAATCGTCCAATTCCAATTTATTTGAATGGGGTCCCATTGAAATAGATTGGAATTGGGATCGGTAAGTACAAATTGTCCAATTCCAATTTATTTGAATGGCATCCCAATTCCAATTTATTTAAGTGATGGAAATAAATTGGAATTGGGATCCCATTGAAATAGATTGGAATTGGGATCGGTAAGTACAAATTGTCCAATTCCAATTTATTTGAATGGCATCCCAATTCCAATTTATTTAAGTGATGGAAATAAATTGGAATTGGGATCCCATTGAAATAGATTGGAATTGGGATCGGTAAGTACAAATTGTCCAATTCCAATTTATTTGAATGGGGTCCCATTGAAATAGATTGGAATTGGGATCGGTAAGTACAAATTGTCCAATTCCAATTTATTTGAATGGGATCCCATTCAAATAGACTGGAATTGGGATCGGTAAGTACAAATCGTCCAATTCCAATTTATTTGAATGGCATCCCAATTCCAATTTATTTAAGTGATGGAAATAAATTGGAATTGGGATCCCATTCAAATAGATTGGAATTGGGATCGGTAAGTACAAATCGTCCAATTCCAATTTATTTGAATGGCATCCCAATTCCAATTTATTTAACTGATGGAAATAAATTGGAATTGGGATGCGATAGAGTTTGGGTTAGTGGTGTAAAAATTCCGCTTGGCTTTCAGACTCGTACTTCCAGTATGTTGCTCCAGTGCCCCCCCAGACATCCCCCATGAAATTTCATGATCCTACGACCTCGGGAAAGTCACTTCCTGTTCCACTTCCTGGTTCGTTTTTCAACTTCCCGACCACCTACGGACACGAGCTTTTAGTATGTTGTTTGTGGTCCCAAATAGAACTCCCCTGCAAAGTTTTGAGCCGATCGGCCCATGGGAACACCTACTTCCGGTCACGCCCACTTTTAGGGGCGGGGCTTAAATATGTTGTTTGAGGGGTCCCACACTACCCCCCTATCAAGTCTCGAGCCAATCGGCCCATGGGAACACCTACTTCCGGCCACGCCCACTTTTAGGGGGCGGGGCTTCAATATGTTGTTTAGGGGGTCCCACACTACCCCCCTATCAAGTTTCGGACCCCTACGACATTCCTGAACTTGTACAAGCCCACCTGGGGTGGGTAGTGGCCAACATCCCAATTGCAATCTATTTGAATAGGCATCCCATAATAGCTGAAATAGATTGGAAGTGGGATAGGTAATCACAAAACATCCCAATTGCAATCTATTTGAATAGGCATCCCATAATAGTGGAAATAGATTGGAAGTGGGATCGGTAATCACAAAACATCCCAATTGCAATCTATTTGAATAGGCATCCCATAATAGCTGAAATAGATTGGAAGTGGGATAGGTAATCACAAAACATCCCAATTGCAATCTATTTGAATAGGCATCCCATAATAATGGAAATAAATTGGAAGTGGGATTGGTAATCACAAAACATCCCAATAGCAATCTATTTGAATAGGCATCCCATAATAGCTGAAATAGATTGGAAGTGGGATAGGTAATCACAAAACATCCCAATAGCAATCTATTTGAATAGGCATCCCATAATAGTGGAAATAGATTGGAAGTGGGATCGGTAATCACAAAACATCCCAATTGCAATCTATTTGAATAGGCATCCCATAATAGCTGAAATAGATTGGAAGTGGGATAGGTAATCACAAAACATCCCAATTGCAATCTATTTGAATAGGCATCCCATAATAGCTGAAATAGATTGGAAGTGGGATAGGTAATCACAAAACATCCCAATTGCAATCTATTTGAATAGGCATCCCATAATAGTGGAAATAGATTGGAAGTGGGATAGGTAATCACAAAACATCCCAATTGCAATCTATTTGAATAGGCATCCCATAATAATGGAAATAAATTGGAAGTGGGATTGGTAATCACAAAACATCCCAATTGCAATCTATTTGAATAGGCATCCCATAATAGCTGAAATAGATTGGAAGTGGGATAGGTAATCACAAAACATCCCAATTGCAATCTATTTGAATAGGCATCCCATAATAATGGAAATAAATTGGAAGTGGGATAGGTAATCACAAAACATCCCAATTGCAATCTATTTGAATAGGCATCCCATAATAGTGGAAATAGATTGGAAGTGGGATCGGTAATCACAAAACATCCCAATTGCAATCTATTTGAATAGGCATCCCATAATAGCTGAAATAGATTGGAAGTGGGATAGGTAATCACAAAACATCCCAATTGCAATCTATTTGAATAGGCATCCCATAATAATGGAAATAAATTGGAAGTGGGATAGGTAATCACAAAACATCCCAATTGCAATCTATTTGAATAGGCATCCCATAATAGCTGAAATAGATTGGAAGTGGGATAGGTAATCACAAAACATCCCAATTGCAATCTATTTGAATAGGCATCCCATAATAGCTGAAATAGATTGGAAGTGGGATCGGTAATCACAAAACATCCCATTTGCAATCTATTTGATGAGGCATCCCATAATAATCGGAAAAATAAATTGGAAGTGGGATGTTTTTTACTTACCTATCCCACTTCCAATTTATTTGGATGTGCTCCACACTGTGGCCGAACTGTGTATCGCTCGAAAAACGCCCGTTTTTCAATAATTTATTGCCGGCCTCATGGGGGCGCTAGAGGCGGGGCGACACCTCCCCTCGTCTTTGGGGGTCCCCCCCTCGGGGCCTGACCCATCCACCAACCCGGCAAAAATCTGGGGGCTTCGGCGCGCAGCCCCCCTTTGGGGCCGTCAATTGGCCACTTAATAGATTGGGATTGGGATGTTGCTGCGCTAACTAGAGGGCAGTCCGAGTAACACGCAAACACCGGCATACTGAACACGAGGAGACACAACCAGGGAGGGGGAGACAGAGCACAAGGAATAAACGGGCGAAAATACAAAACACGAAAGAACGGGGTCAGGTACACGAACTAACAGCGCACGATAATCAAAGAATCACAACAAAATACCGGACGAAGGACAAGGGAGACTCAGGGGCTTATATGCACAGACATTAAACAAGGGGCAGGTGATGACAATGACACAGGGGTGTGGTAACAAACGAGGAATCAAAACCAATGAGCAGGGCGGGACAAACAGGCAGGGAACACGGACATGAGGGAACCCAGAGTGACAGCTACGAGAGGGGGCGTTGCCCTACGTGACAGAACCCCCCCTCAAAGCGTGCCACTCCGGGGCACGCAAGGGCAGACAGGACAGGGACAGCGGACACAGGACAGACCGGAGGAACAGACAGGGGGAAAGCAGGGCATGGAGACCGGGGCACGGCAGGGACAGGGGGACCAGAGACGGGCCAGGAGCCGGGCCGGGGCACGGCCACACAGGCAGGGACTGGGAGAGGTACGGGAGGAGGACTGGACAGGACAGGACTGGGGACAGACACGGGAGTTGGGCCAGGGGACAGGGCAGAGGAGAACACGGAGGCAAAGACAGCATGAACAACGGGCACAGGCACAAGGTGGGTGACGACTTGGGGAACAGACACGGGGACAGAGACGACACCACAGGAAACAGACACGGGAACAGGAACACAGACCTTGACAGACATAACCACGGGGACAGGGACCAAAACAAAACCAGGGATGGAATACAGGAGCAAGGGGGACACAGGCATAGAGGCAGGAACACGGGGCGGAGCAGACAACACACTGAGTCCAAGCCCACACGTGGGCAGCACAGTCTCTGGGGTGACAGGTGCGGCCGGGCGGCAGGCAGCGGGAACAGGAGCCGGCAGACAGGCAGCGGGAACAGGCAGGGTCCGCTGGCGAGCAGCGGGGACAGGCAGGGTCCGCTGGCGTGCAGCGGGAACAGGCAGGGTCCGCTGGCGTGCAGCGGGAACAGGCAGGGTCCGCTGGCGTGCAGCGGGAACAGGCAGGGTCCGCTGGCGGGCAGCGGGAACGGGAGCCGGCGTGGACGACCTCTCCAGGGTCGCGGGGACAGGAACCGGCGTGGACGACCTCTCCAGGGTCGCGGGGACAGGAACCGGCGTGGACTGCCGACGTGGACGACCCCTCCAGGGTCGCGGGGACAGGAACCGGCGTGGACTGCCGACGGGCAGCGGGGACAGGAACCGGCGTGGACGACCCCTCCCGGGTCGCGGGTACAGGAACCGGCATGGATGAGACACCCTCAGGGGGCGAAACCACCGGGCTGACGTCCTCGGGGGGCGAAACCACCGGGCTGATGTCCTCAGGGGGCGGAACCACCGGGCTGACGTCCTCGGGGGGCGGAACCACCGGGCTGACGTCCTCGGGGGGCGGAACCACCGGGCTGACGTCATCGGGGGGCGTGACCGCCATACTGACGTCATCGGGGGGCGGGACCGCTAAGCCGACGTGGCATGTACTCCCCCCCAAAAAATACTTGTGGTTGTCATGAGGAGTAGCCAGCAGGATCAGAGGCGGTGGGTCCTCCTCCTCAGGGTCCTGGGTGAGCCTGGCAGAACACACAGACACACAAGCTCCTCGGTTGCTCTCTCTGCTGCGGCTCCGCCTCCCTTGAGGCGCCGGGAGCTCGCGGTGGTCAGAGAGAGTCAACCGAGGGTTAAGCGAAAACTTGTCTGTGCGCTCAGACCGTCTGCCCGCTGCTTGCACTACAGGGTTTTTTTCCCTGTCGTGTTCGCAAAACCGGGCAGACACACAGCGCTCAGATGGAGTCTCGTCGCGAAAGCCAGTAGAAAGAGACTGCACTTTCTTTGGTTGGCGACGAGACTTCCTTGTACCCGCAGCGCCAGGGGTATTCCTGTCTCTGGTTTGTTCGCACTGAAATACCGGAGAGTCGAACCGGATTAAACCAGCCGACATCCATTCACAGTGTTTGAACTCACCAGAGTCTCGCTCTCTCGCTGTGTCCTTACGAGGTCCGGTATTATGTAACGTGGCTCGCGCCACGGAGCGAGAGGACGGACACAAGTGCTGAGAAGAGCGAGATTTATTCAGGGGAATACCGTAATCGTCATCCGAAAGCCAGGCAGGGTCGATAACAGGAGGGCAGTCCGAGTAACACGCAAACACCGGCATACTGAACACGAGGAGACACAACCAGGGAGGGGGAGACAGAGCACAAGGAATAAACGGGCGAAAATACAAAACACGAAAGAACGGGGTCAGGTACACGAACTAACAGCGCACGATAATCAAAGAATCACAACAAAATACCGGACGAAGGACAAGGGAGACTCAGGGGCTTATATGCACAGACATTAAACAAGGGGCAGGTGATGACAATGACACAGGGGTGTGGTAACAAACGAGGAATCAAAACCAATGAGCAGGGCGGGACAAACAGGCAGGGAACACGGACATGAGGGAACCCAGAGTGACAGCTACGAGAGGGGGCGTTGCCCTACGTGACAGAACCCCCCCTCAAAGCGTGCCACTCCGGGGCACGCAAGGGCAGACAGGACAGGGACAGCGGACACAGGACAGACCGGAGGAACAGACAGGGGGAAAGCAGGGCATGGAGACCGGGGCACGGCAGGGACAGGGGGACCAGAGACGGGCCAGGAGCCGGGCCGGGGCACGGCCACACAGGCAGGGACTGGGCGAGGTACGGGAGGAGGACTGGACAGGACAGGACTGGGGACAGACACGGGAGTTGGGCCAGGGGACAGGGCAGAGGAGAACACGGAGGCAAAGACAGCATGAACAACGGGCACAGGCACAAGGTGGGTGACGACTTGGGGAACAGACACGGGGACAGAGACGACACCACAGGAAACAGACACGGGAACAGGAACACAGACCTTGACAGACATAACCACGGGGACAGGGACCAAAACAAAACCAGGGATGGAATACAGGAGCAAGGGGGACACAGGCATAGAGGCAGGAACACGGGGCGGAGCAGACAACACACTGAGTCCAAGCCCACACGTGGGCAGCACAGTCTCTGGGGTGACAGGTGCGGCCGGGCGGCAGGCAGCGGGAACAGGAGCCGGCAGACAGGCAGCGGGAACAGGCAGGGTCCGCTGGCGAGCAGCGGGGACAGGCAGGGTCCGCTGGCGTGCAGCGGGAACAGGCAGGGTCCGCTGGCGTGCAGCGGGAACAGGCAGGGTCCGCTGGCGTGCAGCGGGAACAGGCAGGGTCCGCTGGCGGGCAGCGGGAACGGGAGCCGGCGTGGACGACCTCTCCAGGGTCGCGGGGACAGGAACCGGCGTGGACGACCTCTCCAGGGTCGCGGGGACAGGAACCGGCGTGGACTGCCGACGTGGACGACCCCTCCAGGGTCGCGGGGACAGGAACCGGCGTGGACTGCCGACGGGCAGCGGGGACAGGAACCGGCGTGGACGACCCCTCCCGGGTCGCGGGTACAGGAACCGGCATGGATGAGACACCCTCAGGGGGCGAAACCACCGGGCTGACGTCCTCAGGGGGCGAAACCACCGGGCTGACGTCCTCGGGGGGCGGAACCACCGGGCTGACGTCCTCGGGGGGCGGAACCACCGGGCTGACGTCCTCGGGGGGCGGAACCACCGGGCTGACGTCCTCGGGGGGCGGAACCACCGGGCTGACGTCATCGGGGGGCGTGACCGCCATACTGACGTCATCGGGGGGCGGGACCGCTAAGCCGACGTGGCATGTACTCCCCCCCAAAAAATACTTGGGGTTGTCATGAGGAGTAGCCAGCAGGATCAGAGGCGGTGGGTCCTCCTCCTCAGGGTCCTGGGTGAGCCTGGCAGAACACACAGACACACAAGCTCCTCGGTTGCTCTCTCTGCTGCGGCTCCGCCTCCCTTGAGGCGCCGGGAGCTCGCGGTGGTCAGAGAGAGTCAACCGAGGGTTAAGCGAAAACTTGTCTGTGCGCTCAGACCGTCTGCCCGCTGCTTGCACTACAGGGTTTTTTTCCCTGTCGTGTTCGCAAAACCGGGCAGACACACAGCGCTCAGATGGAGTCTCGTCGCGAAAGCCAGTAGAAAGAGACTGCACTTTCTTTGGTTGGCGACGAGACTTCCTTGTACCCGCAGCGCCAGGGGTATTCCTGTCTCTGGTTTGTTCGCACTGAAATACCGGAGAGTCGAACCGGATTAAACCAGCCGACATCCATTCACAGTGTTTGAACTCACCAGAGTCTCGCTCTCTCGCTGTGTCCTTACGAGGTCCGGTATTATGTAACGTGGCTCGCGCCACGGAGCGAGAGGACGGACACAAGTGCTGAGAAGAGCGAGATTTATTCAGGGGAATACCGTAATCGTCATCCGAAAGCCAGGCAGGGTCGATAACAGGAGGGCAGTCCGAGTAACACGCAAACACCGGCATACTGAACACGAGGAGACACAACCAGGGAGGGGGAGACAGAGCACAAGGAATAAACGGGCGAAAATACAAAACACGAAAGAACGGGGTCAGGTACACGAACTAACAGCGCACGATAATCAAAGAATCACAACAAAATACCGGACGAAGGACAAGGGAGACTCAGGGGCTTATATGCACAGACATTAAACAAGGGGCAGGTGATGACAATGACACAGGGGTGTGGTAACAAACGAGGAATCAAAACCAATGAGCAGGGCGGGACAAACAGGCAGGGAACACGGACATGAGGGAACCCAGAGTGACAGCTACGAGAGGGGGCGTTGCCCTACGTGACAAGTAAAGGTGTGGTTTCATACGAGATATGAGAAGAATTTGACAATCAGACCTCATATTTTCCGCTTTAGGACCATATCATTTATTTATGCAATACTCTAAGTCAAAGGATGAGGCCTGAGATTGTTTGATATGAAATATATGGGTGTAATGTTATGGATAAGTATGTTTAAGAGTGTTTTCTTAAATTTGTCTCTAAACAGAAAAAACCTCAGTGTTACATCAATGGACCTGCTCCAGTTTGCATATCAGCCATGGGGTGGATGATGCAATTATCTACCTTCTTCAAAGAACCCTTTCTCATCTTGACAAGGCAGGACTGCATTTTTGACACAATTCTCTGCAACACGAGGGCTTCACAAGGGACTGTCCTGGCCCCATTCCTTTTCACCCTCTACACCAGGGGTCGGCAACCTTTGAGACACGGAGTGCCAACTTTAACATGTGTAGTCAATGAGTGTGCCGAGTAGCGAGCGAACGTAAGTTGTTGAGCGGGGGTGGCGAATGTAAGCGGGGGTGTAAATGGACACAATTATATTGCGATCAATCGCCAAGTATAAACGCCTCCGCTTAGCAGAGCGTTGAGGAGCGATTTCGATTGGAGGATCGTGCTCTCTGTCTGAGATTTTTATTACTAATTTGATTATGCCAACGGTGGCTCTACACTATGGACTTTACCAGACATGTGGACTCGAGTCACATGACTTGGACTCGAGTCCAACTCGAGTCACTAAACTGATGACTTGTGACTTGACTCGACAACATCACTGAATAGGCTACTTGCGACTTGACTTAGACTTTACCTTTACTGACTTGGACTTGGAATCGGACTTGAGCTTTAAGACTTGAAATCCTTATTTTAACATAATAAATAAGTAATATAGAATCACATAACTGGATCATTTTGTATTAAATGGTGCTGTAAAATGTGAACTGCTCAGCTCAGTTTATCCGTAACCGAGAGGGGGAGGGGGGCAGCAGCGTTGAATTTGTGCAGAGAGGACAAGCAACATGCTCCCAAAATGATCCTGTTCAATTAAAAAGATTATGCTGTTGTGAATAAAAGAAGAACTGCGACATGTAGATGTAGATGCAACCACTTCAAACTTTGTTCGACATTTGAGGCTGCACAAACAAAAGTAAGTCTCTGCTATGTATGTTTCACATAATGCTATAACGGTTAGCTAGCTAGCTGGGATGTGATAACTCAGGGGTCGCAAATTAACTTTTACAAGGGTCCACATGAGCAACTTGTGTCAGCGGTCCGCACCAACGATAATTCAAAAGCGGGGACTGGGGGGACAGATGGACGGACCAAAGTCACTGAGGCGAGAGGGGGGAGGGGGGTAAGAGACGAGAATTGCGACGACATCTCACTCAAGCGAACCGAAACACTCAAACGCCTAACGTTAGTTAGTCTGACTAACTTAATATACTACTAATCAACTGGATCAATTGTGTTAAATATTGAAATTACATCTGGTGACTTGACTAGGACTTGAAGTTTAAGACTCGCTTGTATTGATTTGGGACTTGACTCGAGACTTGATTGTATTGACTTGGGACTTACTTGTTACTTGCAACTTAGTGACTTGTTCACATGTCTGTGTAGGAGTGCCCGGATGTGTTCCTGTGGGGGATGCAGGATCTGGTGCTCCTCCATAAAACCATGGGGGGCAACAAATGGTGGGTTACCTCAAGAGGTTCCCATAGAAATGGGATAAAACTGACCATTTGTATTTTAGTTATATCAGTGTGTTTGTGTGGCATGTTTAGTCTCATTTTGCAGCTTGTTGTGTACTGGGAAAAGTTATGCTAACAGAGTAAGAGTTCCATCAAACCTGAGAAGGTTTGTAGACTTCACCCCAAAAGTGGCAGTCCTGTATGGAATGCACTCTGTATGCAAATGTACTCTGTTGTCTTTACCAGCAACCTGATTCCCATTGGTTAACCTGGTTTTTGTGACTGCTGTCCCTTTGAGATGCTGGGGGGATATAAAAAGAGAAGTTTGTGGGTGCAGGAGTCTCTTCTATCATCTGGGCTCTTCTCTCTGGGCTTTGGCTTCTTCTTCTCTCTTGGCTTCCTTTGGGGTCCTTCTCCGTGAGGCAGCCTGCACCGGTTGGTATCTCTGTTTCCATTAGGTATTATTTGTTACGATTCACGGGGACAGGTGTGACGCAATTGTAGGAATGATTGTGATTTATTAGACAACACAGGTAACGAACCACACAAAGGAAAGCAACGAGGCAAAGTGGTAAATAAATCAAGGGGAACATGCGAAAAAACAAAACAGAGAACCTACGAAAACAACTAGCCAACAGAGTACAAGCATGCCACAACAAACCTCAACAATGCACAAACACTAAAACGCAAACTTGATTACATAGAACAAGGACATAACACTAAAGCACAGACTAATAAACAGACGTATGAAACACCGCCGCTGGAGGCTATGTATAACACACGTAGGATAAGGACAAACTAAACAAGTGAACACAGAGACAAACAAAATGGCATACAACCGAATCTAAGAATAGGGGGGACACTACTAAGAACTGAACCTATGGGAAGGTAACAGAAGGAGGAGAGTGCGAACGAGTAACTGAACAATTAAACAACGAGAGAAGACCAAACCAGGCAAGACAAACCAGAACAAACCCAAAACAATGAGGTAGAAGAGAAGAGAAGGGAAGGCTCAGGATACTGGACGCTGGATGCAGATAAAAAAGGCATAAAGAGGAACAGGGACAGAGAGCACACAAACGCAAACGCAACAACCGACACGGGAGTGACACACTAGGGGGTTTATATACACAGAACTGGACGGTGAAACGAGACTCAGGTGTGGGTGTGCTAACGAGGAGGGCTTGACAGACAGAGGGAGGAACAAATGGGAGCGGGGAGCTAGGCGGGACCAGGGAGGAGGGAGGGGCGTGACATTATTGTTACTTTAATCTAGTATGGTTGTTATTGTTATATTTTGTTGGTTATTGAATAAATCTGGTTAATTGTATAGCCACGGTCTTCCTTGATTATAGCTATACTGGCCCAGATGAGTTCATTATTAGTATCAGTTAAAAGGTAAATTAATGCTAATACCAATTCCCTCTAAAGTATCCCATCTGCTACGCATGTTTATGATAAACCTCTGACAAAGCAGGCTATTGTTTATAGCAAGGTACTTTATAAAGTTGGTTAGGTATATTCTATAACCTGCACTGATCTATTTGAGAAGTGAGTTCTTTTAGATTTATATCAACTATAACTTGGAGTCAGATATTTTATAAGTTTTATGCACGTCAATCCTTCTTCAGCACCTATTTCCGTCCTTGGTTGTAGGCAAGCAGGTAGGTTAGTTAAATCTCATAACTATAACCCCTACATCTGGACTTTACCCACAATTCTGACCGGAGTACCCAGAGAAAACCCACACAGGCACAAGGAGAACATGCAACCTCCACACAGAGCAGACCGGACCGAGACTCAAACCCAGACAAGCTTGCTGTGAGGTGACAGCTCTATCCACCACACCACTATGCTGCCCCATGGTGTATTTCATTGTGTCTTGTTGTTGTGACATTGTGTTTGTTACTCAGGTGGGCGGGGTCGATTAGGTAACCCAATATCCAAGGGTCGTTTGTATCTATATTTGCCTTGTCTTTGTACCAGTTGACTGCTGGTTATTGTATCCTTCATTTGGATTTGTCACAGGCTCTTCCTTTTTCCCTGATACTGGTGTGATTGCTGCTTTTTTGTTTGCACTCTCGCCCATAACAATCGCTGTCCTTGTTATATTTTCTGTGTACTGTATACTGCTGCAACACTGCAATTTCTCCATTTGGGATAATAAAAGACTATCTTATCTATCTATCAGGCCAAGTGAAAACAAAAAGCAGCTCATAACATTATTGATTCAGCTGAGGATTGACTGATGACCACACATTCCTCAGATGAAACTTGGTCCTAGTCAGAGTGGTATTTGTTTCATTCCATCCCACAACAGGAACCAGGACCACTTTGGCACTAAAATGCCTAACAAGGCCATAAATGGAACATCAGACACTGACTGACAAACAATATGAACACACACCTAAATAGACACGTGTATGCCCACCAGACCTTTGACCCCTAAACTAGGGCGCCTTTCACTTAAATCAGAACCATATAAAACCCACATATTTCACACCTCTTTGTCTAGCTCACTCATAAGGAAATGAGAAATGAATTTCAAGACACTGACACACTCAGCTTACACACTACAAAACTACTACTACTACTAAACTCTCTCCTGCCTTCAAAATGTTTCGTTGAAGAGTGGACACTGTCCCACGCTATACAAACAATGACATTGTCTAAATTCTGGTAATTACTAGAATCTTAGTCCATGATATATATGGACTAATATACAGGGGCGAGGCTAGGGTCTTTTTAGTGGTGCTAGAGCACCACCGTGAGGTTGCTCAGCACCCCCTGGCTCAACACATTTTAAAAATATTATATTATGCAAAAAAATTTGCTCTGCACCTGTGCAATACTTTGGTATTGTGCCTCTGTGAGCACTGGGAGCTGGGCACCCCTAAAGACCAGATCCTAAAATCGCCCCTGCTAATATATATATATATATATATATATATATATATATATATATATATATATATATATATATATATATATGTTTTCTATGTTTATTCCAATAAACATTTTAAATGTTATATTTATTCTATGCTTGTGAGTCGAGTGATAGTTTTTGTGGATGAGAAATATTCATGTTACTGAACTGGTTTTCTTGAGTTGTGACTGAATATATAACTATTCACAAATTAATTAAGTTCTCTGTTAATCAGAGTGGAACATCAGTAGATCATATCAATCAAATTATTAAAGTGCTCGTCACTACATTATACATTGCAGAGGCATCCTCTACCACAACTTGAACAGAATTTCTTACTCTCTGAATTGTCCTTTGTCAATCAAGACAATTGCATAATATGTATCAGGTGGGTGTGAACAAGCACTACTTCATATAAATATCAGACCCTTATGCACAGTCCCACAGTACCATTCTGTGAAGCCGAACTCTTTCAACTATTACAGTTGAAATCATTCATATCAGGACTCTGATTCATATCCTTGAGAGAACTTGAAATGCTGGATTCATGAACCTGACAAAGGTTAACCAAACTGATCACTGTCTGCAGTTCTCCTGCCCAGAGAGATTTGTGTCTCCTTGCTATGTGTTTCTGTGTGTGTGTGCAGCAGCTACTGTTCTGCTAACAGTGTGTGGAAACCTGCTCATCATCATCTCTGTGTGTCACTTCAAGCAGCTCCACACAGCAACTAATATGCTTATCCTCTCTCTGGCTGTGTCAGACTTCATGGTCGGGTTATTTGTGATGCCATTCCATTTAAGTCGCTTGACTGAATCTTGTTGGATTTTTGGGTCAAATATATGTGTGTTTTTTGTTTTGATCTCCTTTTTTGTCACAAGTGTGTCAATATATAATGTTGCTCTTATAGCTGTTGATCGATATTTTGCCATCTCTAACCCTTTTCTCTATATTGAAAAAGTATCTGTAAGTAACACTTGCATTGTAATTATGTCTATGTGGATTTTTTTGATGTCTTATAACTCTGCTCTGCTTTACTTTAATGGGACATCAACAGGTCTCATAATGTGTCCTGAACAGTGCCTGATTGTGTTAAATGAGATGTGGTCTCTGGTTGATCTTGTGTTTACTTTTGTTATTCCTTGTTCTGCTATAATCATATTTTATGCTATGGTTTTTGTTATTGCCAAGAAACATGCCACTGCTATTAGAGATATTAGTGTTCAGGGCAAAGACTCAAAGAACATGGCAGACTCAATGAAATCTGAGAGAAAAGCAGCAAAAGTTCTCAGCATTTTAGTAGCTGTGTTTCTGGCCTGTTTATTTCCTTACTTTGTTTATGCTACAATAAGTAATGCTGTAGAAACGCAATCATTTCACAATTTGGTGATCCTTCTATATCTAAATTCTACTATTAATCCAATGCTTTATGCTTTGTTTTACCCATGGTTTAGGAGGTGTGTTAATATACTTTTTACTTTGCAAATATTCCAGAAAGATTCTGCTTTGATAAATGTCCAGTCTTGAATTAAATTACATTAAGGATGTAGGAGGACTGTCTGATTTATCCCAATAACAGCACTTATTATTTTTTAATAGGGGCAGGGGCACTTCTGAAAACCCTAGGCTGCCTGGACAGGACCGGGGGAGTGCTCCTGTATTGGCCAGAGAAGGTGTGTCGTATTGTCAAAGTCAAAGTCAACTTTATTGTCATTAAGACTTTACACAAGTGCACAGCTGAACGAAATTGCGTTTCTCCAAACTCCAGTGTTAAAGCACCAGAGCCCAGAGTGGCCGCTGCAACTAGTGCGCCGCCGATTACGCAGAATGGGGGGATAAACATAGAGATAACATTGGGAGGAGACAAAAAAAATATGACCACAGATTATTCTCACGAACAGGACAACAGTCTGTGTGCATGCAAAAAATCCCCATAACACAGACAGTAAGCAGTGAGAGGCGTGATTCATTCAGAGAGGGAGGGGGGGAGCCAGAGGCCTGGCACAGAGTTTTTGTGTCAAAGTTCGCGGTGGAAGGCGAGAGCCATCTCTGACAGTCTCTGTGTGGGGGTAGGAGCAGGTAACCAAGACGACGACCTTCTGTATTTACCAAATTTTTTTACTTGAGTAAAAGTACAAAAATATCTGCCTTCAAAAATACTTAAGTATTAAGTAAAAACTTTTTTTCTTAGCGTCACATCAAAACCCCTACGCCAGGGATGTCAAAGTCAAATACACCGAGGGCCAAAAAAACTAATTTGCTACAAGCCGAGGGCCGGACTGGTTCAATGTTTATTAAAACATATTAAAATGATTGCACATAGCCTATTGAACCAAGACTTAACACAGTGTATATTATTTAATGCTTAAATGAATAAAGCAGTATTTTCTTATGGATCTGTCAGTAATTTCAAGTGAAAATATTTTTCAACAAGCAAACATGAATAAAGTAATAAAGGTTTGAAAAGTGCTGGAATTTAAGCTAAAGTACTTGAAAATGCTTGAAATTGTAACTACTTCGTTTCACAACAAATAGCTATCTGACTGAACAGTTCTCTTTTATTACATTAACAAATACGAGCCTCTTGTAATTCCAGGACAAAACGTGAGAGAACGTGAAGACGTTAATATTGGGAGTTTTGAAAATAAACAACCATTAAATAATGTGAATAAAAAGCGAATTATTTCAAATCATTTCGAGTATATGTATAAATGTTTAACTTAAGTTTAACGTGCTGGGAAATATTGAAATGGACCTTGAAAGTGACGTACAAGTGCATTAATTCCACCTTATAAAGGTGTATGAACCCTGCAAACATGACTTTGTTCATTGCGCTGAGGCGCGGCACGCGCAAAGTACAAAATTCGAGAGATGCACGACCTCGCGAATCGACAGCGCGCGAGAGGCTCGCGCACAAGCTGAGCCACTGCGATTACGTTATTTTCGCCGCGCTGACCCTTGCCGCTTGTGCGCGCTGCAGTGACTTCGCGGGCTACCGTTGCATTGTGGGGAATGTAGTGTTTATGCGTGCAAAACACCAGCGGGCGGCTGTGGCCTGCGGGCCGGTGTTCTGTCGATTTTTCCTACCCATCGAAAATTCATACCAAGGCTTACTGCGCATGCGCAAGTCGCTTTTACGTCACTATTTTGGTTGCCGCCTACTACACCCATCGATTTTTCCTGCCTGCTAGCGAATTTCAACAGTGCAGTACTATTTATAGTGCTTTCAATAGTGCAGTAAGTTAATTTCTTGTTTATAATTTCTTCTTTGTTTGCAATTGCAATGTTTTCAACTGTGCATTAAGTTAACTAGTTGATTAAAATGTTTTAAACAGTGCCGTTTTACTATCTGTTATTACCTATTTATAGGGACTTGGATATTTCCGCATGATAATGATTGAGCAAAATAAAACTTTTATTTAAAAAAAATATTTGTTTTGGCGCTACATTACAACGTTTCCATAAGGTAAACAAACTACAGAGATACGTCTACAATACTACTTTTTAAACGCTGATTTGCGCTACATTACAACGTTTCCATAAGGTAAACAAACTACAGTTACGTCTAAAATACTACTTTTTAAACGCTGATTTGGGCTACATTACGACGTTTCCATAAGGTAAACAAACTAAGAGATACAACTACAAATACGTGATGCCAACGGACACGGTAGGAAAATTCGACAAGGTAGGAAAATTCGACAGACTAGTCTATAAATACTCGCTGCCAGCTGATACGGTAGGAAAATTCGACAAAGTAGGAAAATCAGACAGAACACCGGTTCTAATAGTAATTAAATATCATCCAGGGGGCCATAGATAATCAATTCACGGGCTGGATCTGGCCCGCGGGCCTTGACTTTGTGCCCTACGCCTACTCGATCAACAAGTGAACAACGAAACAGTGCTTTACATTTGCCTAGCAAACACAAAATACTCAAAACTATATTATCTTTAAGTAAGACCAAGTGCTTTTGAAGAAAACACAAAAAGCATTCATTGAAGTTTCATTATTTTATTTTTCATTTATTTCGGTTGTTAAAAAACGAATAACAAATAAACACCATCACAACTGATGAAAATCAATAAAAACACAACTGATAAATCATTCACTATAAACATTACATTTGATGAAACATTACCTAAGTTTTGAAGAGGTGATACAGTATATGAAGAGGTTATACGTTGTCCACCACATGGCGGGACAGGGAAGCCTAGCATGTAGAACTAGAACTGTGTGCAGCCCAACCAACTAAACTCATATTAAACTTGGCCGAATAATTAATAATAATTAATATAATAAGAATAATTTTAATAATTTAACTTCGCCTCCCTCATAGGAATGAATTGGGAAGTCCGCTTCGCTTGGCCAAATTCGCGTGCATGTGTCCCCGGCTTTAACATGTCACGTCCAGCCCCTCCCTCCTCCCTGGTCCCGCCTAGCTCCCCGCTCCCATTTGTTCCTCCCTCTGTCTGTCACGCCCTCGTCATTGGTCACACACACCTGAGTCTCGTTTCACCGTCTTGTTTCCAGTGTATAAAAACCCCCTAGTGTTTTGCTCCCGTGTCGGTCATTGTTAGTAAGTGCATCCCTCTGTCTTCCTTGCCCTTGCTCTGTTTTGCCTGCCGTACGTGTTCTCTGTGTCTGTTTCAGCTTCCCGTTCAGTCTCTTTGTATTCAGTAGTTTTCTCCTCTGTATTATTGTTCAGTTTAAAGTCGGTGGTGTCCTCATGTTATGTTACTGTCTGTAGCCAAACACTTTACGTTAGAGTTGTTAGCTGTTCCTGTGTGGTTAACCCTGAGTCTTATGTTAGTCAGTCCTCTGTGGTTTTTGTTCTGTCTTACAGTTATGAGTGTTTGAGTTTTGTATTAAGTCAAGAGTGGTTCTGTTGTGTTGTGGTTCTGTTTTGCCGTCTTGTTGTTTGACGTTTCTGTGACGCTGGTTTTCGTGTACCTGTTAGTCTTTTCTGTCTAGTCTGTTCCTTGTTAATTTTATTAAACTATCTATCTTGCACTTGTGTCACTCCTGCTATCTCCCCGCCCCGTGAATCGTTACATAACATTTGATGTGGGAGTCTCCTGTGTTAAACTGGCGCTTAGCATCTCCACAGATTGCAATTTGGGTACTAGCACATTGCTTTGGATAAAAGTATCTGTTAAATGTAGTGTATTTCAATGTGATATACATGGACGTAATTTTGATTTCAAAAGTGGGGGGGACATGGATACGTCGCTATTTAAATATTTGGTTTTAACCGTAAAAACTGGGGGGGGGGACCAAAACCGGCTTTTGAAAAAGTGGGGGGGACATGTCCCCCCCCCCCCCCCCCCAAATTACGTCCGTGGTGATATAATTAACCGGGGTATATAAACCACCCTGTTGGTAGTACTCATCTAATGGCGAACTTACCTCGATGTGTTTTTTCAAGTTTGACGGCGAGTTCATAAATGATGACGGCGATGTGTTCTTCGGAATGCAGAGGAGACACTTGAAGGAATACGAATCATTTTTCTTTTCGAGGAATTAAAACAATTCGGCTAAATAAGGCCAGGGGTGTTGGGGGAAGCAATCTGTTGCAGCCATGTCAGATCCACAGCCATTTAGCGTACAAATCTTAATCTCTTACTGAGTGCTGATTGGTTATAGTCTGTGACATGGTACACTTTGACCTTTCGGTATTTATTAAGCGTTGATTTAAAAATAAAAAAGGAACGAGGTGTTTCTGTAAATGTAACATAAGTGTAAGTGAAAAGTAAAAAGTTTTTCTTTGAAATGTAGTTAAGTAAAAGTATAAAGTCTTACCAAATAAAAGTACTTGAGTAAAGTACAGATACATGGAAATGTTACTTAAGTACAGTAACGAATTACATTTACTTCGTTACTGTCCACCACTGCGTATTGTGAGGGCATGTGGGGTCCTGCACAACGTTGCACACAGGTATGCTGTGCCATTGTTACAGGACAAATTAATGCGCAGCAAAATCATAGCTACAATATAAAAAGGTAAGAGACAGCATTCAATTTTTAACCAATTCTTTTATTGAGTGGCTGATGCTAGTGAGCGCATCACTAATATTTCTTAGGTACATTATATAATTCTGCCAGTGTGCGTTGTGCTGACCCCACAGCATTCATACATGCTGTCCCACTCGGACCTTTTGCGCTTTTCCGTAATGCCAGAGGACAGCATGTCAAACAAGCATTTTTTCCACCCCTCTACCTCATTCAGGAGCGTCTCCACTTCACATTCGGTGAAGTTCCTCTCCATTCCCCGTTTAGACATGGTTTGTGATAGATCAGAGAGGAAACTCCTCTGGTGCAGGGCAAATTTAAATTAATTTGCATATTTATAGAGGGTGTGTCACAGGAGGAGTCAGCCACTCTCTCATGTGCGCTCTATTCCATGTTGACTGGGATGTACAAAAGAAATGTGCATGGATTCCGGTGTAAGCACGGTTTGATACATCCGGATTTTTTTTGCTTACGCCATTTTCGGGATTTGTCCGTACGCCAGGTTTCAGTAAGAAATCCATGCAAGTCTTTCTACATAAGGCCCTAGGACACATTGAACAAAGACTCAGCAACCTGAGTATTCTTCTCTGCTCTTTATAATGGCAGCTGAACAGGTGTGGTTCATTTGGCTTGATTGGCCCGTTGGCTCCCTCTGGTGTCCGGTGTTGGTCTGGTGCTGCAGACAAACCTTACAGTGGTGGAGGAGAAAACCAGGAACTGGATCTGGAATAGGACCAACACACACAATGCACATGGAACACTGTAAATAACAAAAATACTGTATATACACTGTAATTAATCTCATAATAAAGTTTAATGGGTCACAGTATACATTGTTATGTTCCAAATTACACTCTAGTATGCACTGAACATAGTTTGTGAGTGTCATTTAATCATACCCGTCAAGTCTCCCATTTTGGCCGGGAAACTACTGTATTTTACTCCTCTTTCCCGTCGTCCTCCCGTATTAATATTTTCCTGTATTATAATAATAATAAATGTCACTAGCCTCACGAGAATGGCAACCTGCAGTAGCCTGAGTGTCATTTCTCGCAAGGTTAGTGCTTACAGCAGGAACAAACCCAAAAAACAAATAAGAGATGGATGAATGTAACGAGAGAGAAGGCGTTCCTACCAAAAAAGTGAAGACTTCATGTAAATATCTTGAAAAATTGGACAGCGATGTCCTCATTTGTGACTAGAAATTACACCGAGGCAGACCTGGTAATAAATGCTAAGGTTAAATGGCAATGTTGTGTGTGAAAAACAACGTTGCTTTCACCTTCTATGATGACTTCAACAAATGTGTAGCTGAGAATCTGCCCAGAATCTGCTATTGCACAAAAATACGCAGCTGGAAAAACCAAGGCTACTTATCAAAGTGTAATGAATCAAAGGGGCGGGTGTGACACAACCGCAAGTATTAGAATAATTTATTAAATGAGACAGGCAACAGATCACACAAAAGAAAATAACTAGACAAAGAGGTAAGTAAACTATGGTGAACAAACAACAGACCTATAAGAATAACTAAACAGAGTTCAAAACATGCCACGAAAGACCTCTATAAATATAGAAACACAAAGCGCGGACACGACATAAACAGGACAGAACCACAGCACTAAAACACAGACCAACAGATAGAAGCATGAAACAATAGCTAGACACATTAACTAAACATATACCAATACTCAGAAACATAATTGCTAGAAACATTAACAGACAACTTGAAACGGGGCGGGATAGATCAGCAAACACGGATACATACACGCAGGCATACACATGAATCAAGAAGGAAACACGCTATTACAAACTAAACCTATAAGGAAAACAAACTGAAAGAAAGAATAACCAGAAAATCAAACAAAGAAACAAGATAAAACAAGGAAGACAAACCGTAACTAATCCGACCAACACGGGGAAGACGTGAAGAGACCGCACAGGCTACAGGACACAGAACGCGGAGAGGGGAAAAAGCATACGGAAGAACAGGCACCGGGCAAACACAACACAGCGAACTGAAACAGAGGGGAATATATATATACACTGAGACAGGGGAGCGAACGAGACACAGGTGCGGGCACTGAAGACAGGGGTGTGAAAGACAGAAGGGAAACCAAGGAAACAGGGAAACTAGGTGGGACCAGGGAGGAGGGCGGAGCTGGACGTGACACAAAGGTTAGTTGAGTCAAATTAGGTATATTGTGTATTTTGTAAGTCATTGACAGGTAGTTATTTTAGATTTCTTGTAAATTTGTCTTAAAATATAAGGGGTCCTGGACCTTGGATGGGCTGGGAATGCTCACAGCAACCAGCAGAAATTTTCCCTTATTTTTAAATTAAAAACTTGACAGGTATGCATGTAATAACTTGAGAGGGACAGTAGAAATATGATGCAACCAGGAGGATACAATTAATAATGCATTTTTATCTCTTAACATGTTACAATATGTCACCTAGGAGGAACAGGACCTTATGCTAGACTGCATAAACTACAGTCTACCTTGTTTCTGTATCTGCAAATACTACACTAGTCTCATAGGGGAGTGTTTAATTAACTTCTTTCTGCAGAAGAGCCCCCTGCTTGAATGCATGAATTAGATGTCAAATCGGTATGTTTACACTTTACAATTTCTATAATCCCTGTACACAGAACACTACTCAGCTAGGTTGCGATGCCTCATGGCATTTGGTTGAGGTTGCAACCAAACGTGACTGTTGGTAGAAGCTTGGAGTCGATCGTGGATGGAATCAATGCTCTACGCGTGAAGTTGAATCAGTTGAAAGACCGCTGACTTAAGAGGAGTTTGTGTGCTCAAATGCTCAAGGACGAGCTCCTTGCTAAATTCTTCATTCTGTTTATCTGCATTGGCACCCAAACAAATCTCTCACAGAAGGTTGTTGTCTTGGTTACCTGCTCCTACCCCCACACAGAGACTGTCAGAGATGGCTTTCGCTTTCCACCGCAAACTTTGACACACAAACTCTGTGCCAGGCTTCTGGCTCCCCCTCCCTATCTGAATGAATCGCGCCTCTCACTGCTTACTGTCCATGTTATCAATGTTTGTATGTGCTATGGGGATTTTTTGCATGCACACAGACTGTTGTCCTGTTGAGAGAATAATCTGTGGTCATATTTTTTTGTCTCCTCCTAGTGTTATCTCTCTATGTTTCTCCCACTTGTACAATGTATGACAATAAAGTCTGATTCTGAAATTGACTACATCCCCCCTAATAGTCTGGATGATCTGACTAACCTCCCAATCCAGTCACAGTCCTTACCTCCCTACACTCGTCATTAGGAGAAATGTAAATTCTCAGGCTCTATCAGATGATCTAGCGGGGTACCTATGTTATGATATGTTTAAGCTATCACTGGTCTAACTCTGCACTTCCATTCGCTGACCCCTGAAGGCTGATTATCAGTAGGGACTCTCTCTATTACAGGCTCTTCACTCTTGGGTGAGGAACTTGCACTAGTAGACTGAATGAAAGGTGCCACCCCCATAGATTACATTTCTACGTTGAAGCTTTCCTCACTCAGCACACCATCCTCGGTTTTCTGGTGAGAATTTTCTTGATCTACCTTCTCCCTCCTGTCTTCTCCTGCACTCATCTCGCTGGAGCGATCAGGGTCCGTCTGATCTGGTTTGGATAGAGGTACAAACAGGTTCTAGTTTTCCTGACATAGTTGACTCCAACTCCACAATCCTTCAGGCCTGCTACTGATATTACATTCCAATTTACACATTAAATCTCGACCCATTAAATTTAATAGACATGTGGTTGAAATAAAAAATGTGTGTTCAAATGTGGTGTTATGTCATTTACATCGGAGTCTCTCTTTTTTATAACTGAATCAGTGGCGCCGCTATCAACTAAAAACTTTACTTTGGTGCTGTTAGCTGTTAATGTTATTTTTGGCAAGCCTTGCGGCCCTTCATTAAACCTGTTACTTTCCTTTTGTTGTCTTCTCTTTGTGCTCCTGTGCTGTCCCGCCTCTCCGCTGCCCGTCAATCTCCAGAGCTTTCATTCTCCTGTTCAGTGTCGTCTTCATTTTCAGGACAGTCTCTTGCAGTGTCCTGGTTTTCCACAATTGTAACCATTGCCATCACCCCTTCTTCTTCCTCTTCCTTGGCGCTGTTGTATCTGATGCACCAGGCACTGATGATGTCGCTGATGTCTTTTCTCATGCTCATCAGGATGCTCATCTCAGGTGTGCTTCCCATGGGCTGACATCTGCTGGTCCATTAGCCCGCTGCACTGACGTCTCAGTTCCATAGGGGTCAGCGTGACTCTGGTCAGTCTCACTAGGAAGTCGATGATGGATTCTCCATCTTCTTGTTTACAGGCAGCTATCTTGGCTATGTTGACAGTGGCTGGGTATGCAGCTTCCAGCCTTGTGACCAGGCACCTAATCATTTCTCTGTTGGGTCTTCCTATCTGGCTACTAGAGCTTACCACTCAGGTCGGTAGAGTCGAACGTCTCCCGGTGTCCTGTCTCAGTCCATCTTGGTGACCTGGGGGCCAAGCTTGACCACCAGCAAGTGCCTCAGTTCAGATTGGGTCGACCTGCAGGACTGAATGAAGGCCATGAGTTCTTCTCTGAAACGTTGTCCTCCCATATCTGTTGGTTTGCCCAGGCCCTCTGCCGCCTTCATGATGTCATCTGCTGTCCAGTGACAGTGGACTCCTGCAGGGCCTGCTACCTCAACCATCGGGAAGGTCACTGCACACCCCGGGGTGACTAGTTTGAGCATCCCCTCTCTCCATTCGCTGCTTCTTGTGTGCGATGCCACAGAAGAAGCTGGCGGGGTGGGGGGTGGGGGAATGGTGGCGCATTCCATTGCCTGGCGTGCTTCTGCATACGGGGCCGACAGGCCTGCTAGATATGGTGGGAGCTGTAAATCTTGGGCTTGTGGTAGCGGTATAGGTAGGGCAAGATCGAGGTTGGGATCAGCTACAGTGACACACTAAGAAACATTATTCATACATTTTTAATCCCTGCCTGTCTTTTTTGTCTTTTCTCAACTTCTTCAAGCCAGCATTTAGCATTTTCTTCCATATCTTCTTTATGTTGAAGACTGGTGCTGGATACGAAGCTGATGGTGACACTGGTGCACGTGGTGCAAGCTTCCTGCTTCCTGCCGACGCTGCTTCCTGCCGACCGACGCTGTTGCGGAGCGAATTTTGAAATTGTTTTCTAAAGTATAATCTATTTACGTGCTAATCTTTACCTTTTGCATTCCTAGATAAATTTTACAGGTTTTATTCCGGCCGCTGACCAACTTTCTGCCTTCACAAATCAGCTAGCGTAAGTTTATATATCGGCTAGACACGGTAAGTGTTTTGATTTATTCATGGCTGGTGTTGGTTTGTTCCCGTGTTCGGAGTGTGGCATGTTTAGTCTAGACCCTTTCGCCACTGATAGTAATAGTGATAGTATTTGTGAGAGGTGCCAGTTAGTTACTTCTCTTGTGGTGAAAGTGGAAAGCTTAGAGCGACGCGTCCACTCATTATTGAGGGATAGAGAGACAGGGACAGGGTCTGTAGTAGGTGTGGACGCGCCAGGGAGAACTAGTCCCTCCGCGACTCCGGCGATAGAGCCCTCACAGCGGGGTGAATGGGTGACGTCTCGGCGGCGTAGTCGGAGAGCGAGGGCTGCAGCTACCGCTAACGCCAGCGCTAGCCCACCAGAGCACCACTCCCCGGTTCACGTGTCCAACAGGTTTGCCCCGCTCAGTGTTACACCCGCTGAGGAGACTCTGGTCATAGGAGACTCTATAGTCCGACACGTGAAAGTAGCTGTAGCTGTAGGGGCACCAGCGGTTACAGTCAGCTGTTTACCGGGAGCCAGAGCGCCGGACATTAGTGGCAACCTTAGATTGTTAGCTCATAGGAGGTTTTCTAGGATAGTGATTCATGTAGGGGCCAACGATATACATCTGCGGCAGTCAGAGGTGACTAAGGCTAATGTTAAAGAGGTGGTTAAATTAGCCCAGACGATGTCCGATGCCGTAATCTGCTCTGGCCCCATCCCAATGCGGCGCGGTGATGAGCAGTACAGCAGGCTCACGTCGCTAAATCGCTGGATGTCCAAGTGGTGTTCAGAAAATCAAGTGGGCTTTATTAATAATTGGGAAGAGTTCGAGGGCAAGCCTGGTCTTTTAGGCAGGGACGGTGTCCACCCCACCCGGGATGGCGCTGCCCTGTTATCTTGCAGCATAGCCCATAGCCTGTTAGCTAGTCGGCAGAGTAGCACTAGGAGCTGCTGACTGTCCAGGGTCGCGACCAGGCCGCAGACTAACGGGTTAAACCTGTCTGCGAGCTGCTTAGAGGCGTCACCAAGTTCCCTTAGGATTGAAACTGTGTCTGTGCCCCGGGTTAAACTAAATCATAAGAAAATAGTCCGCCCGAAGTTTTTAAATAATATTCAGACTTCACATCAAATTATTACAACCTATATGACCGATCTGAAAATTGGATTAATCAATATTCGATCGCTCAACTCAAAAGCAGTTTTTGTAAATGAACTTATAACAGACCAGAAAATTGATATTCTTTGTCTAACTGAAACGTGGGTTCAATCTGGTGATTATTTAACTCTAAACGAAGCCACTCCTGTGGGATATAGTTATATACATAGACCTAGACTGTCAGGCAGAGGAGGTGGAATATGTATAATCTATCGTGATTGTTTAGAAATTCATCAGAAATACTTAGATATCTCAAACTCATTTGAGATGCAGTCTATTAATGTAATTAGTCCATCTGAAAATAAAAGTACATTCTCCCTAACTAATGTATACAGACCACCAGGGCCTTACTCATATTTCTTAAACGATTTCACCGATTTTGCAGCAAATTTAGCAGTATGTAGTGACAAAATAATAATGGTAGGAGACTTTAACATACACTTTGATAATGCGGAGGATCCGCTGACAAGGGCTTTTACTTCTATATTGAACTCTGTTGGCATTAAACAAAACGTAGTAGGACCTACACATTATCGAAGTCATACCCTAGATCTAATATTAACGCTGGGTATCGACGTAGATAATATAAACATACTCCCGCAAACCGTAGCAATCTCCGATCATTATTTAGTAAAATTCGATTTTCACCTTAACATAAATACCCGCCCGTCTCCTCGGCAGTGTATAAAGCGCTCAATAAATTCATCAACAGCAACACAGTTTATTGAAACCCTCCCTGACTTAACTGCTTTAGCCCACTCGCCATCCGATCCAGGAGAGTTAGATAGTCTAACCGACTACTTAGAGAATACCTGCAGATCAGCTCTAGATATAGTAGCTCCACTAAAATATAAAAAAGCTAGATCCAAAAAGCTCGCCCCATGGTACACCGACCAAACTAGAAACTTAAAACAAATAGCACGTAAATTAGAGCGGAAATGGCGATCTACTAAATTGGAAGTATTCCACTGTGCCTGGAAGGATAGCATTATTGACTACAAACGGGCACTCACTAAAGCACGCTCAGCATACTTAGTCTCACTGATAGAGAAAAATAAAAACAATCCTAGATTTCTTTTTAATACTATTTCTAAACTTACAAAAAATCAAGCAGGCACAGAACCTCAGATTCCAGTAAACCTCACTAGTAATGTATTTATAGATTTCTTTGATAATAAAATAGAGAATATTAGACAAAATATAAAACCCTTTATTAGCAATACAACTGGTATGTCATCTGGTTTGGTTGATATTGATTTAAATTACATACCGGGAGAAAAACTTGATGCTTTTCATCCACTCCCAAAATCAGAATTAGAGAAAATAATTTCTTCCTTAAATTGTACTACCTGCACATTAGACTCAGTTCCCTCAAAGTTATTAAAAGAGGTATTACCAGCTGTAACTGAACCTCTTCTAACTATAGTTAACTCATCCATTACAATAGGTCACATGCCCAAATCATGTAAATTAGCAATTATCAAACCTCTGATCAAGAAACCAAATCTTGATCCGACTGTGCTATCTAATTATAGACCCATTTCAAACACATCATTTATATCTAAGATCATAGAAAAAGCTGTTGCCCAGCAATTATGCCTATATCTGCATAGGAATAACACATTTGAAAAGTTCCAATCTGGTTTTAGGCCCCATCACAGTACTGAAACAGCATTAGTTAAAGTAACAAATGATCTCCTCCTTGCATCAGATCAAGGCTATGTATCACTGTTAGTGCTTCTTGATCTTAGTGCAGCTTTCGACACAATTGATCATAGGATCTTGCTAGAAAGGTTAGAACGCTGGGTTGGAGTCTCAGGCACAGCCCTTTCATGGTTTCAGTCTTACTTAACAAATCGCTATCAGTTTGTAGAGCTCAATAATATTTCATCCAAACGTACAATGGTTAAATATGGGGTCCCGCAAGGCTCCATCTTAGGACCACTATTATTTACATTATATATGCTACCATTGGGCACAGTTATAAACAAACATGGTGTCAATTTTCACTGCTATGCGGATGACACTCAACTTTACATATCAGCCAAACCCGATGACAAACTCAGTTTAGGAAAAATTGAGGCCTGTGTAAGAGATATTAAATGCTGGATGTCTCTAAACTTCCTACAATTAAATGAGGACAAAACAGAAGTTCTCCTTGTGGGCCCTAAGGCCGCAAGACAGAAAATTCCAAATTTAATGCTTAATCTTGCAGACTATCCCATTACACCTGGCACAGTAGCCAAAAACCTAGGCGTCATACTCGACTCCGACCTATCATTTGATAAATATATAGATAATACTACTAGGATAGCTTTTCTACATCTCCGCAACATTGCCAAATTAAGAAATGCATTATCACAGGATGATGCAGAAAAATTGGTGCACGCCTTTGTTAGCTCTAGACTAGACTACTGCAATTCACTACTGTCAGGATGTTCAAATAGGAATCTAAATAAACTTCAAATAGTTCAAAATGCCGCAGCCAGGGTTCTGACCAGAACTAGAAAATTTCAGCATATTAGACCAGTCCTATCAGCCCTGCATTGGCTCCCAGTTAAATTTCGTATTGATTTTAAAATTCTATTATTAGCATATAAAGCACTACACGGGCTTGCTCCTGAATACCTCCAGGAACTTATTTCCTACTATGAACCCCTACGTCAACTAAGATCACAGGGTGCTGGTCTGTTATTAGTTCCACAAATTAACAAGGTAACAGCAGGGGGAAGAGCCTTTTCTTATAAGGCCCCCCAGCTTTGGAATAATCTTCCTAAATGTGTCCGGGACTCTGACACAGTCACAATCTTTAAATCTAGGTTGAAAACCCACTTATTTAGTCTAGCGTTTGATAATTAATATCCCCCTTAGATAAAGGTACAGATCCAGGGGTTCATAGACGAAGGGTTTTATGGTAGACTGGGGTGCTGGTGCTGTCATCCTGTCACTGCTCGTGGTCACTCAAGTTTGTTGACAGTGCAGTGGACGGATGCCATTGTCTCAGAATGCCCCCAAGCCTATGTTACCTTCTGGTTCTGCCTTTTTTTTTTTAGCTAGGCTGTAATAATTTAACTTAGTGCCGGAGTTGCTGCCACACTCCAGAAATGTTTATAATTTTACCTGTCCTGTATATGTCCTCATACAGAGCTAATTTTCCCTGTTTCATTTCTCCACATGGCTGCCCGCCTGCTTGAGGTATAATGAGATGAGGAGAGACAAGCGATCCATCCTGGCCGGCCACCTCCTGCCTAACCGGATGCCTACACCATGATGGACATTATTACATCTTTTTCGGTCTAAATGGACATCATTGCATCTTTTACATTCTGTCTACATTCTGTCTATATTGTTGTTGTTGTCATGGTGACCGGTGTCGGCCAGAGGAGGATGGGCTCCCCCCCTGAGTCTTGGTTCCTCTCAAGGTTTCTTCCTCATGCAAAAACTAGGGAGTTTTTCCTTGCCACTGTCGCCTTTGGCTTGCTCACTGGGGGCTAGGACTCGGCACTTGTAAAGCTGCTTTGTGACAACAACTGTTGTAAAAAGCGCTATATAAATTAAATTTGATTGATTGATTGATGTTTAGCAAAGTTTTGCACGCCTTCTTATCTGTGCTCTTGGGCTCTGTTTTTACTCTTTCAACAAGTCTGCGTAGATAGTCTTCGCTCAGTGTACCCTTTGAACCAAACCCATAATGCTTAGCCCAGAATCCCATGTCGAGTTACTCCATCTTCTCCATAATCTCTGGTCATTTGCTACTTATTTTAAATAAATCTAAGCCTCCGATGCTTTACTCTTACTATGTATTTTACCAATTTTACCCAAATTATGACTTCACTTTTTTTTTGTTAAGTCAAACAGTGGTCCTTTAAACACATCTTAAAATGTCTTAAATCTGCTTCGTTGTTACGAGGAGCAGAACCAAACAGGTCTCCAGGCCCTATTGGAGGTCTCTGTTTGACCCGGGTCTAGCCTTTCCACTAAATTACGTCTAACAAGTGCGCTCTACCTGGCTGGGTTTTATCCCAGACTGCATCAGGCAGCTTGGCTAAGTCCCAGACTCATAGGCGATATCTGTCTATACCCCTACCTTATTACAGAGAACCTCCTCCGAGCAGACTCTGGCGGAATTACTACATTTAAGAATAAAAAAACATTTCTGTACTAAATATTTCCAGTTACTTCGGTCCTTAAGATCGTTTCCCTTTTTTCGCAGGGTTGCCACTTTGCCCAGCCCTGCCAGGGATTTATTCCCTCAGAGAGCATCCTCGAAGATCAGTCACCGCCTCTCTGGGGTGCCTCCCACCGATCCTGTTCATAATGTCAGTCATGGCCTGGCGGTTAGGGAACTGGTCTTGTGACCGAAGGGTCGTGGGTTCGATTCCCAGACCTGAGGCTATGACTAAGGTGCCCCTGAGCAAAGCCCTTAACCCTCAATTGCTCACTTGTATAAAAAATGAGATAAAAATGTAAGTCGCTCTGGATAAGGGCGTCTGCCAAATGCTGTAAATGTAAATATAATGCCAATTGGTAGTGGAAATTTCCTGAAAATACAGTGGGTTGCAAAAGTATTCATACCCCTTGAACTTTTCCATATTTTGTCACATTACAACCACAAACATAAATATTTTTCACTGGAATTTAATGTGAAAGACCAACACAAAGTGGTATACAATTCTGAAGTGGAAGGAAAATTATACATGAATCAACATTTTTTTTACAAATAAACTGAAAAGTGCGATGTGCAAAATTATTCAGCCCCCCTGAGTCAATACTTTGTGGAGCCACCTTTTGCTGCAATTACAGCTGCAAGTCTTTTAGGGTATGTCTCCACCAGCTTTGCACATCTGAAATTCTTGCCCATTCCTCCTTGCAAAACAGCTCAAGCTCAGTCAGATTGGATGGAGAGCGTTTGTGAACAGCAGTTTTGAGATCTTGCCACAAATTCTCAATTGGGTTTAGGTCTGGACTTTGACTGGGCCATTCTAACACATGAATATTCTTTTTTTTAAACCACTCCATTGTAGCTCTGGCTTTATGTTTAGGGTCGTTGTCCTGCTGGAAGGTGAACCTCCGCCCCAGTCTCAAATCTTTTGCTGGCTCCAACAGGTTTTCTTCCAAGATTGCCCTGTATTTGGCTCCATCCATCTCCCCATCAACTTTGAACAACTTCCCGGTCCCTGCTGAAGAGAAGCACCCCCAGAGCATGATGCTGCCACCACCATATTTGACAGTGGGGATGGTGTTTGCAGAGTGATGTGCAGTGTTATTCTCCGCCACACATAGCGTTTTGCATTGTGGCCAAAAAGTTCAATTTTGGTCTCGTCTGACCAAAGCACCTTCTTCCACATGTTTGCTGTGTCCTCAACATGGCTTCTGGCAAACTGCAAACGGGACTTCTTATGGTTTTCTTTTAACAATGGCTTTCTCCTTGCCACTCTTCCATAAAGACCACATTTGTGTAGTGCACGACTAATTGTTGTCCTGTGGACAGTTTCCCCCACCTGAGCTGTGGCTCTCTGCATTTCATCCAGAGTTACCATGGGCCTCTTGGCTGCCTCTCTGATCAGTGATCTCCTTGTTCGGCCTGTAAGTTTAGGTGGACGGCCTTGTCTTGGCAGGTTTACTGTGGTGCCATACTCTTTCCATTTCCGGATGATGGATTGAACAGTGCTCCGTGAGATGTTCAAAGCTTGGGAAATCTTTTTATAACCTAAGCCTGCTTTAAACTTCACCAAAACCATATTGTCGAGTTATCGAGAGGTTTGACTGCCTGAACTCAAACAGGCTTGGCACAGAGGACGCAGGAAACAACTCAGCTCAACTTCATCTCATTTATTTGGTTGAAAACCCAAAGCAGGTTGATAACCTCAAAGAGAAGACAAACAAACAATCATACATTTGTCTACCCATGCACATGTAATCATATTGATTTTCTGTCTAAGATTAATAGTAATAAATTACACAAACTTATCAGCAAACTTGTAATCAGTATAATAAGTAATATAAACTCATTCTCATACAAACCCAAGGTAAGGAAGGAGGTAAACCACATACCATTAGCGTCTCTGTGCTCTGCTGACTCAAACTGCACCTAGCAAACAGACAAAGGCCTCCCAGGTGCTCTCCCAGATTACCCTTCCTCTCTGCTTTCTGAACGCCAGGTGAACATTTGCCGCCCCCTAGCACCCTCCATGCACCACACAAGCATTCACCACCTCCCAGTGTGACAAAGTGTGAATAATAAAATGGTACACAATGATACAGCACAACCCAACACATATTCCTAACCTGTCTGGTGTGTTCTTTGGACTTCATGATGCTGTTTGCTCCTCAATATTCTCTTAACCAATATCTGAGGCCGTCACGGAGCAGCTGTATTTGTACTGAGATTAGATTACACACAGGTGGACCCTTTTGAGTCATTAGCAGTCATCAGGCAACTTCTGAATGCAATTGGTTGCACTCAGGGAAAATGGGGCTGAATACTTTTGCACGTCGCACTTATTAGTTTTTTATTTGTAAAAATGTTTTGATTCATGTATAATTTTCCTTCCACTTCACAATTGTATACCACTTTGTGTTGGTCTTTCACATTAAATTCCAGTGAAATATATTTATGTTTGTGGTTGTAATGTGACAAAATATGGAAAAGTTCAAGGGGTATGAATACTTTTGCAACCCACTGTAGATGTGGTTAAAAGAGAGTTTTATTACAAAAGTATAAAATGCCCCCAATGCATGAGAGTGCATGAGAGTTTCGTCTAGATCTGAGGAGAGAGGGCAATCCAATCTCCTTTATTCTGCTGTTATCACATGTTTACAGTACATTTGGGCACACTGAGAAACTGATGGGGGAGAATGCACAGTACAGTTTTCGTCTCACATGTGCATTCCTCCTAATATGGAGCTTTGCTGTTTTTAGTGTAAGAAACTGACTTATTAGTTGTACACAAGCTTTCTGTCTCTGCACATTCCTCTGACGCTGGTTACACACAAACAAGTACATGATTACAAATGAATCACTGAACCGAATCACTGATTAACCTTATTCACAGGTTTTCTGCTAATCCGAAGCACATGTGCTAAATCATAATGTTCTTATTGGGGTGATGGGTGCTGTTTCTCTGTCCATTCGAGTACTTACCTCCTGCGCCGCTCTCAAGTTTTCCTCCCGCTGTTATTCTTCCTGTCCATTTGGTTTTGGTTTTTGGGAAGGGTTTTTTGTTCCTCACGGCGTTTGCCAGCCAGCCAGCTACCTCCCCTGGCGTCCTTTGTTTTCTCTTTGGTTTTCTGTTTGTTTGTTCATTGAGTATTTCTGTGATTGTTTTCTGTTCACCCTCGACGTCGGCACTGAAAACACAGCGCGCCGTGTCTTTGTTCCCTCGCGTGTATGCTATCGTTCAGTGCACGGACGAGGCACTTGGGTCCGCCATCCTAAAACATCCGTGGGAGATTCCGTCTTCTACATCTCCTGCTCTGACAGCACTAATAACATTCACACTCAGTCACATAAATGACTCTGACAAAGACGAGCACGGGACACTGTGCGAATACACATTAAATAGACAAACCACATAAGCCCCAAGTGATCACGAGACGAGCCACAGGTGAGACAGATGAACACGCTCAGACACAACCACACCCACAAAGTTCCACAGATACAGACGACTAGACATAGACACACACCCAAAGGGGAGGTGTCAGGGGCTGTAGCGTGACACTTATGTGATCTTAAATGACATTAGCAAATTTCCCTGACACATGCGACCCTTGGGGGCCTCCTTGGCCTCTGGTAACCAAACTAAGCATCCTATGGGAAGCAATTGGTCTGGGTGCAATTGGTCTTGCTGCCATCACCAAGCAAGCGAATATGCATGGGATCTCCTGGTTCTGGGGAAACACGAACATCATAACGTCAATTGTTTCCTTTATGCATTTGATCAGCGGCTTTAACTGCCAATTAACAGGCGGGTTCCGAGTTGCTTTTTTACCTTCCCTACGTATTGATGGTGTCTGACCTCTTCTTCAGCCTGTAGTGAGTTGTTGAAACATGTCAACAGGGAGTCAAGACTCCCTTCCAAACATCAAATAATAAGATGAAAATCCGGTGGTATCATTTCTTGTACTGTTGTATGCGTGTACTAGTAGAGCTGTATGCTGAATCCACTGCTACTTTTAACTTGGCTGCAGTGTACCGAGCATAGACAACAGTGTTCTATTGAAATGTTCTGGCTGAGGGTCTCCTTGAGGATGGCAAGGGGTCGTTCTAGACTTCTTCACTCCCAGGACCTTCAACATGACCTTCTAAATGCCCTTCTGATTCGTCGTGCACTTGTCCTCTAGTGAGTAGTGGGCACGCAACCTCTGAGGGTCGCAGGGTAAAGGGTAAAAATGGATTATGTGGCTAACATAAGACGTTTCTAACTTGATGTAGGACCCAGGGACGGACACGAGGTCTTTAGAAAGAAATTAAAAAAGGAGAAAGAAGATTTGGGCAGGCTAATGGTAACAGCAATTACTAAATCGGACTCTGGGAGAGATAGAAGTTGGGAGACACAGGTTGACTTCAAGGCAGCATATGAACTCTGAGCGTCTTACTGTGATGAAGGCGTGTTGTGAAGCGGACCAACCGGTGCGCATTCATGGTTCATTTCCTCCTGTAGTGGCTAAGTCTGCGGAGCCGGCCTCTCTCTGAGACTGCTCAATGGCGGAGACTTAGCAGAGACATCACGGTCGCAGCTGGAGGGTGCAGACAATCTTGTGCACTTGACTTGAGGAGGTGTACCTGGGTTAAACTAAAATCAATGTCTGTCAGCCAAACAGAATTAACTCTTACTTAACTAAGAAAGGAAATGAGCTTGACTTGAAAGACTAGACAAAATGAAAGAAAGTTTGACGACAACACAAACTAAGTTAAATACTCAAGAAAAGAAAATAAAATAATATAGAAAATAAATATAATATAGAAGAATCTTCTGTTGGACTCCATTAGAGGTTTATTGGCGGTCTTTTGACATTGCTCCAGTGGACTCTGCGGTGTTTGGCTCGAGTCCAGCAAACTCTGTTGGCCGCGGTGTTTTGGCGTTTCCCCAACGAGTTCCTTTTTGAGTCTCAGCGAGTCATTGCGAGTCTATTGTCTCTCCTCGAGCAAGGGTTTTTAATTAACTTTTATGGGCGTCATCGTAGAGCACTTTCTTGGTCATTATCTCATTGACCATTGGGCCTTGATTACTGAATATTCCTTTTTAATCAAAATATCAACTAACAAAATAATCCATGACTGCTTCAGTTTCGCCAAACAGAGTCCGTTACATGTGTTCTGGAGAGCATAGCTTATCTTGGCTTAGCCTACGTTAGGCTAACATGTTTACAACCCAACTGGCTTGTTATTTTGCGCATGTCCTAGTCAAAGACAAACAGTCACGAATCATGGCAAGCGAGTTAATCTTTTCAGCTTCGAGTGAACTATTGGTTAGAACAGCTTTCAATCACTTTGAAGGCATCAGCTGGTCGCTGTCGAGGCTTCTTGGTTGGCCCACTATCCCTCCCCCTTTCACACCTCGCTAGGCAGAGTTTGAACATTGAATTTTAGGTGACAAAATTAGGTCATCTTTTGTCATAAACCTGCCTTTTAAATGGATGTTTAAAGAGACCAACATGGTCCACGTGTTTTCAAAGCCGTATTTCTCATGATCAGCTGCATGTAGACAGCAAAAAATCGGTATGCATGTAGATGGCATAGGACATTTTCAATTAATCTGGTTTGATTTTAACATCATCAAAATTTAATATGTGATTTGATGTCAAATTCATGCTGGGCCCTTTCTGCAGAAAGGGGTTTAATTGATCATTTACTGCCAGGTCTAATCCAAGTGGTCTGAAACGCACATGGCAACAGATCAAAATGAAGTACAAGAATATTGTGCAAAGTGGTAGGACTGTACAGAACTATATCTACTTCTTAATATTTCAGTTTTCCCTTCTCAGGGGTTGCCAGAGCAAGCCAGTCTTTTCCATCTCACTCTGTCCTCCATATCCTCTGCTCTCACACCAGCTACCTGCATATCTATATTGACCACATCTATATATGTCCTCTTTGGTCTTCCTCTGTGACTCCTGCCTGGCAGCTCCATATCCAACATTCTCCTACCAATATATCCATTGCCCCTACTCTGCACATGACCAAACCATCACAGCCTGTCTTCTCGAACTTTGTCTCCCAATTTTCCAACCTGTGCTGTCTCTCTGATGTTTTCATTTCTAATCCTGTCTATCCATATAATGTACTTCAGTATAGTTTCGCATGTCTAACAGTTGATTCTGGCTCTGTAGCTAATAGGAAGAAGGCAGAGGCACGTAAAACAGGAGGAGGCCCACCACCACCATCCTTCACACAAGCAGAAGAATTGGCACTGTCACAGAACAGTGGCCGGCCTATAACAGAAGGAATCCCTGGTGGAAGCCCATCAGAGCCACCAACTTCACAGGACACAACCGCTTATGTTCAAGACAGGTTCATTACAGTAACCTCTTTATAGTTTATAAAATAAAAAAATTATACTCCATTGACATAGTCTGACCAAATATATAATGCTATCTTTCCAGTGATTGGTGGTGTTCTGACATTAACTGAGCCTTCTGCAGTTGTAAGTACTGAATGGCCTTGGATCCTCCATGTTTGATTTGAATAACTTATTATACAGCAAATATTCAATGTTACAGGAAGATGAAGAAACAATCTCTGCTGCCTCAGAAGAGGAATGTACTGAGAGGCCTACAGAGGTAGAGTATATGATGAATAGAGAGCATGGCATTCCATTTGAACTGTCCAGTTAATGTGTGTGCCTGTCTTTTAACAGAATGTGACTGGGAATGTACCAGAAGAAGAGGGACCATCCACCTCCAGAGCTCATATTAGAACTGTACGAACATGTTCATGTGTTTCTTTAAATAATTGCAATAATTTGAAACTGCAAATTTACTCATTCGTCCATAACATGCTATGTGTTTTAACTTCTTTCATTTAACCTGCCAGTAAAGGAGCTCTACAAGGTCCACCATACAAAACAAATTGAGAAGTATGACCTTCAAATGGAGCACATAAAGCTGCAACTCAAACAGACAAAGCTAGAAATTGAGTTGCTTGAATATAAGTTAAAGGTGGGTTGAGGTGCTGTGGGTCCTATGAAAATTAATGACCTTACCAATGAATAATGACAAGGAATTTCCATTCATTGCCAATTATGTGTTTATTTACAGGAAATAAAGAAATCATGAAACAGAACAGTGAAAATGTCTTTAATTCATATTGAAATGTTACAAGGTGGGTGGGTGATGGAGGAGGAATTAATCATTTAGTCATTTTGTCTCTCACAACTCTACCATCTCTGTTGTCAGCCATATGGATGTGAGGTTTATCGTCAGTGTGCATGTCTGATATGGCAGGCTGTCGATCTCCTCTGATGGTGGCAATGTTGTGCAGTACCGCACATGCCATTACAATGTCGCATGCCCTCTCTGGGGTTACGCTGAGTATGTTTTAACCCGCTTTCTGGAACAGGAAACTGCGGGTTTTAGTGAACTCAGAGTTAACAAACCCTGAGTTAGTCACTTAACCCGCTTTCTGGAACACCCCCCAGATGTACAGATATAGAAGGTTCAGATATAGAAGATAAACCAGCACAAAAGGAAACACATGATTTAACAATTATTCTGTCAGTGGTCCTGATCTGAATCAAAAAAGAAACTGAATAAGGCATTTAAGAGAATTGCCACCCTGATCGAGAGAGTATTTTTATACTCTGAATTGTCCTTTGTCATTTGAGACAATTACATCACCTGTATCGGGTGGGTGTGATCAGGTTCTACTTCATATAAATATCAAAGCCAAATGCTCAGTCCCACAGTTCCGTTCTGATTGATATCTTTGAGGACACTTTCATGATTCATAAATATAATGGAGATTAACCAAAGTGATCTCTGCCTGCAGTTTTCCTGTCCAGAAAGATCTGTGTCTTCTTTCTATCTGTTTCTATGTGTGTGTACAGCAGCTGTTGTTCTGCTAACAGTGTGTGGGAACCTGCTCATCATCATCTCTGTGTCACTTTAAGCAGCTCCACACACCAACTAACATGCTCATCCTCTCTCTGGCTGTGTCAGACTGCCTGGTTGGACTATTTGTGATGCCGTTCCATTTAAGTCAAATGATTGAATCCTGCTGGATTTTTGGAACAGCCATCTGTCTCTTTTATTATTTATTCTCCTTTTTTGTCACAAGCATATCAATATATAATGTTGCTCTTATTGCTGTTGATCGCTATTTTGCCATCTCTAACCCTTTCCTCTATATTGAAAAAGTGTCTGTGAGCAGCATGTGTGGTGTGATTTTGACTATGTGGATGTTATTACTGTCCTATAACTCTGCACTGCTTTACTCCAATGGAATGTCGTCAGGTATCATAATGTGTCTAGAACAGTGCCTCTTTGTCTTACATGAGATTTGTTCTCTGATTGATCTTGTATTTGTTTTTGTTATTCCCTGTTCTGCAATAATCATATTTTATGGTATGGTTTTTGTCATTGCCAAGAAACATGCCACTGCTATTAGAGATATTAGTGTTCAGGGTAAAGACTCAAAGAACATGGCAGATTCAATGAAATCTGAGAGAAAAGCAGCAAAAGTTCTCAGTGTTTTAGTAGCTGTGTTTCTGGCCTGTTTATTTCCATACTTTGTTTTTTCTACAGTAAGTAATGCTGTAGAAACACAGTCATTTTCTAATTTTGTAATCCTTTTATATCTCAATTCTACTATTAATCCAGTGATTTATGCTTTATTTTACCCATGGTTTAGAAAGTGTATAAAAATCATTTTTACTCTTCAGATATTCAGAACAGATTCTGCATTGATGAATGTGCATTGACAAATTAAATGGCATTAAGAGTCTTTAGAAAAACTTCCACAAGCTCTTTCAAGTGGACCAGGAGTGACTTTTGAAAAATAACTTAAGATTTAACTGGGCAATAACAGAGCAATATGTTAAAGGGACTGATGTTGTTTTGCACTCTTAAAGTTCCACCAAGCTCCAAGTATTTGTTTCTTGCATTGCCCTTATTTTGTAGGCAGGCAGACTGGTAATTATTTAAACAAAGTTGAGTATAGAGTGACCAGATGTCATTTTCTGGGTCCAGTTCACATTTTTGGAGTCCTGAACCCAGCTGAAGCTGTCCCTGAAAATGTCCCTGTTTAACTTTGAATTTGTTAAAACTTAAGTCCTGAGAAAAAAGGCAAATGAGCAGTCATCTCACGTTTGGCTCATTTTGGCCACCAGAGGGGGCTACTGCTGTCTACTATCCACTTCCATAGTGAGTCCTACATTCATCTTTTAAAAGACTTGAATGTAGGACACCATCCTATTCTACAAATTGTGTCTCTTTTTCAGCCATCCATAAATGACATGTTATAGCCACAATCTCTTTATCTCAGGAACTAGAGCTAGCCCAGAGATGTGTTTGTGGTCTGGCTGTACAGGCTATTAACATGGGCCTTTTTTCCATGTTTCTTTTAATGCCAAAATATTTTTTAGTTCATTGTAATTATCGGCTCATACATCCACTGATTTTTTTTGTGTCAAACATATCCTTGTCTCAGCCCTGCCTAAGGTTCTAGAGTTAGTGACTTTCAAGAAACCTTTTGGTTTGTGACAAATTTCACAAGGGAGAAACCAAAACATAAAAATTATCATTAAAATAAAGGAAAAACAGAAACAGACAAGATACACCAAAATATCAAGTATAAAAATAAATTTTAATTATAAAAGTATAGTTCTTTAGTGTGTCTATGTAGTAGAGGTAGTGCACTTAGTATTTAAGTCGTATAACAGTTCTGTGCAAATTGAGACCATGACTGATGCCAGCCATACAGACAATGCAAGTATGTAGTTATATAAAAATTCTAAAAGAAAAAAATTAGCAATGCAATTTTTCAAGATGAATGAATGAATGAATGTTCGATTTTATATAGCGCCTTTCCAAATTCCCAAGGCGCTTTACAATTTAACACAGGGACAAGTCAGACAACCAATCACACACACACCGGCGCAAAAAAAAAAAAAAAAAAAAAAAAAAAAAAAAAAAAAGGATATAAACAGTGAACAATGAATAAAGTACTATTGCAGAATAGTGCAGAATATGGTAAAACAGTAAAAATAATAAACAGGGTAACTAGGAGGGTGTGTCCGCAGAGATGGGGGTATGACCGTTAGTGACCGGAATGAAAGTGTCACCGAGTTCCAAGTTCTTAGTCTGCTTTCTTATAACCAGGGGACAAAAGACTTTGAATCTGTCCGTGGAGCAGGACTGGGTCAGCAGTCTGCCACTGAATGAGCTCCTCTGCCAAGTGATCGTGCTGTGCAGAGGATGGTGAACACTGTCCATGATGTTCAGCAGCTTGTTGAGGGCTCTCCTTTCTGCCAGTGGTGTTAGGGGCTCCAGCCCTAGCAAAGAGCCAGTAATTAAATCTTTCATGATTGTTGTGGATATATTAATATGAAGATGTGACCATTACTTTTTCCATGAAAAGCCCAAAACATCAGACTAAACAGAGATGTTATTTATATTAAGTATTTTAAATGTTTTTCACACAAACGGCACAAATCTGTCTGCAACAGTGTTTCTCTTAGTTTTGGTCATAAGATGAACAAGACCCTTTGATTTCTGGCATAACTTGAATGACATTAAAAGTGTGTAGTTCATCCCATAGTGTCTAATGTTCTCATGGAAATCTATGATTTTTGTTTACACTTTAAAAATCAAATGTTTAATGCAATTAAGTGCAAATGCAAAAATGACTGCGGTCTTACTCCATTTCCCAGCATCCACATGCTCACACATACCTGTCATTTGATTCAGTTTCACCAGTCAGAGCCAAGCTTCAACCTTAAGCTTCCACTGATTATTAAGTGAATTCACCTGTATTTTAGTTGTGTTTGCCTGTGTAGCCTGTCTTGCAAAGTATTTCCATGTTTTTCTCATGTATACTGAGTGGGTCCTCTGTCTGCCTCTGCAGTTACGGGCCTGTTTATTAATGCTTCTGCTGCTAATTATTTTTCAATATACTATTTTAAAAACCTTTATCTTTCACCCTTGGACTTTACAGTTATTACAGAGTGTCAATTTGAATCTAGTATATGGGTTTCAGAATGTAAAGTCGAAGTGATGAGTGATGGGATTACTTTTCCAGGAAATAATGGTTTAAGTAATCCCATTTCAATTTTAGAGAAGTAGTGAGTAATTGGTAATGGACTACTTATGAGTAACCACCCCAACACTGCTAATGACCCACTTAATGGGCAGGACTCTCCGCAGCACCAAAGCCATGCTCTGTGGCAGACTTCTCAATGCAGCTGAATGGCACAGGGTGATCCTCACCTTAAATCCTCTAGGACTTCAGACCTGTGTAGGTATATTAGGCAGAAATAAGTATGAATGGCTATCACTCTCCCTTGCTTGTGTGAACTTGTGTGAACACTGAAGTCCTCCCCTCACTTCCCTCTCATAATACAGACTCCTCCTACTTCCATAAGTAGGATACTCTTGTATCAGTTTGGAAAGAAGTGTCTTCAGCACGTGGTAGTTTGGCTGCTGGTTGGCTAATGTTAAAATCATTAGCAACAGTTGCTATTGTTGATGCCTCGATATTATCTACTGAAGTACAAGTACCTCCAGTACAGTATTTCATCATTCCCTCCTAATAATTCAAGCAAAAATTCAAAATGTCCCACCCACATCGTTTCATTGATAGGATTGTCGGGTTGGAACTGTATGTTAATTTTGGCAGAGCTGGAGCGCAATTTATTACACGTTGGTATGTGAAATGTTGAACCGGGAAAAAACCCAAATGCCAATCACAAAATAAAACCGAGAACTGAAACTTCCGCCAAAAGGACTGCGGGAAAAGCGCAAAAGAAAACCTCCGTGAAATGGAAGTACAAAGGAAACCCAAAACAGAAAGAGAAACAAAGTGCGTGGAAAAGACGCGAGAAAACCAAAACAAAAGAAACAACCTGAAGACGCCAGGGAAAGTAGCTGGCTCTCAAACCACTACGAGGAACAAACAAAAAAAATATTCCCAATATAACAAATGAAACTGGATAGAGAAATAACAGGGCTGGAAAACTTGAGAATGGCCAGAGCGGCGAAGGGGCGAGCGTACTCAGAAACGACAGAGAAAACAGAATAAGTATAACAAGGAAGCAACAAGAGGCTGACTGAATGCGCATAGTGACAGCAACAAACAACTCAGCAACGAGACTCTGCAGCAATCTTCCTAAAATAGGGAGAACAGCTGCAGGTTATTGTCGCTGATTACACTATGTAACAAGTTTTGTTCCCAGCTTTTTAATGTTATATTCCAATTGCTCATGTCTAAAAATACATACATTCTTCATAAACTTTGCTTTTGTGACCACGGCAACAAAAATTATGAATTTTTATTATAGAAACAAACGATTTTGCATCTTCTCATTTATACAGTCAGACTAAGTACACTACAGGCATTGCAAATTTACACAGATTACCAAAAACTGTTCAGAAGTGTGTGGTTTTCCAAGATTTACCACTATACTGCAAATCAGTTTCAAAAATCAACCCCCAAATATAATCGCCCATCATGAGCGGAGAGTAGCGATAGCTACTACGACTCTGCGGCGGAGGAGGCCTTTCTCAGGGGAGACGATCCGGCTGTTGACGAGTACGTAAACAAACATTTCTTTTTGAAATTATATATACATACACACACACACACACACTTCATATATAGCTAATTTATGTGTGTTTATATATATATATATATTCATATCGCTACATTACTTTTATTTTAGATTTGTTTGGATGTTCTAATAGGATCGATTCTGGGTCAGGTGAAGAGTGGAAGCCTGCATTACCTAAACGCAATAGGTTGGTCACCCCAACTCCAGCTGCATCTCAGGAGCCATCAAGCCCCTTGCCTGGAACCTCCACTCCCATCCAGAGACCAACTGTTAAAAAGAAGGCGGCACAGGAAGTCGGTTGGGAGTCCACCTCAGGTCTTGGAGCAGGATGAAGGACAGGTGGCATGACATCACTGACGAGGATGAAAAACCCAGTCTTGTCAGATTCCTTGCCAGGTGACCACCAGGACCACAACTTTTGCCTAGCACAATATACTCACCTCTGCAGTTGTTCCAGCTGTTTTTTTAACTCTTCTGTTGTCCAAACACTTGTGCACAACCAAATTGAGAGGTTTCAGCTGCAGCTGGAAAGTAGATAAAGTGGGCTGCAGTTTCTTTTGGTGAGTTTTATGCCTTCATCGGAATCATTGTGTACATGGGCTTGGTGAAAGTATCACGGATTTATGGTCCAAGAAACAGCTGTACCAATTTTCATTCCCACCCACAGTGATGAGCAGCAAGAGATTTACTGCTATTTCAAGCAATCTTCATCTGTCTGACCCTCAGGAGGATGAAGAAAACATAAAAAAGAAAGGAACTCCTGCTTATGACAAACTATTCAAGATAAAGCCCCTGTACACCAACATCCTCTCAGCATGCCACAGTTTTTTCCAGCCCAGGAGAGAATTGTCCGTAGACGAACGAATGGTGGCTTCTAAAGCAAGAAGTGGACTGAAGCAGTATATGAAGGCAAAGCCCACTAAATGGGGCTACAAATTGTTCATCCTGGCAGAATCAGCAAGTGGGTACACGTGGCAAAATGTGGTGTGGCGTTGTGCCTAGTACCAGCACGCAACTGCTTCAAGCAGTGGCATGATGAAAACTAAAAGAAAGCACATGCAGATATTGTACATTATTTTTATAATTCTGTCAGTTTTATGTAGCAAGGCACAATAAATAGTTATTGTAAAATTTTGCTGAGTAAAACAACCAAAATTAATCTTCTGCCTCATTTCACTTCTTTATTGGTTATTGATCTGGTTTGGCTTTAGATTTTCATCTGTGGTAAAGGTACACTACCGTTCAAAAGCTTGGGGTCACTTAGAAATGTTCTTATTTTTGAAAGAAAAGCAGTTTTTCTTCAATTTTGCTAACATTAAATGCATCAAAAATACACTATACATTATTAATGTGGTAAATGACTATTCTAGCTGTCTGGTTTTTAATGCAATATCTACATAGATGTATGGAGACCCATTTCCAACAACCATCACTCCAGTGTTGGCTCTAATGGTACATTGTGTTTGCTAACTCTAAGGAGGCTAATGGATATTTAGAAAACCCTTGTGCAAGTAGGTTTGCACAGCTGAAAACAGTTTTGCTGATTAGAGAAGCTATAAAACTGACCTTCCTTTAAAGCTAGTTGAGAATCTGCAGCATTACAATTGTTGGTTCGATTAAACTCACAAAATGGCCAGAAAAAAACAACTTTCAATTGAAACTTGACAGTCTATTCTTGTTCTGAGAAATGAAGTCTATTCCATGCGAGACATTGCCAAGAAACTGAAGATTTCCTAAAATGGTGTGTACTACTCCCTTCAGAGGAGAGCACAGACAGGCTCTAACCAGAGTAGAAGGAGAAGTGGAAGGCCCCACTGCACAACTGAGCAAGAAGTACATTAGAGTCTCAAGTTTGAGAAATCGATGCCTCACAGGTCCTCAACTGGCAGCTTCATTAAATAGTACCCGCAAAACACCAGTGTCAACATCTACAGTGAAGAGGCGACTCCGGGATGCTGGCCTTCAGGGCAGAGTGGCAAAGAAAAAGCCATATCTGGCTAATAAAAGAAAAAGATTAATATGGGCAAAAGAACACAGACAGAGGAAGATTGGAAAAAAGTGTTATGGACAGACGAATCAAATTTTTAGGTGTTTGGATCACACAGACGAACATTTGTGAGACGCAGAACAACTGAAAAGATGCTGGATGAGTGTCTGACACCATCTGTCAAACATGGTGGAGGTAATGTGATGGTCTGGGGTTGCTTTGGTGCTGGTAAAGTGGGAGATTTGAACAAGGTAAAAAGGGATTTTGAATAAGGAAGGCCATCACTCCATTTTGCAACACCATGCCATACCCTGTGAACAGTGCTTGATTGGAGCCAATTTCATCCTGCAACAGGACAATGACCCAAAGCACACCTCCAAATTATGCACAAACTGTTTAGAGAAGAAGCAGGCAGCTGGTGTTTTATCGGTAATGGAGTGGCCAGCGCAGTCACCAGATCTCAACCCCATTAAGCTGTTGTGGGAGCAGCTTGACAGTATGGTACGAAAAAAGTGCCCATTAACCCAATCAAACTTGTGGGAGCGGCTTCTGGAAGCATGGGGTGAAATTTCTCCAGATTACCTCAGCAAATTAACAGCTAGAATGCCAAAGGTCTGCAATGCTGTAATTGCTGCTAAGGGAGCATTCTTTGACGAAAGCAAAGTTTAAAGTAAAAAATTATTTCAAATAAATAAATAAATTTCTACCTTGTCAATGTCTGGACTATATTTCTATTCATTTTGCAACTCATTTGATAAATAAAAGTATGAGATTTTCAGGGAAAACAAAATTGTCTAGATGACCCCAAACTTTAGAACGGTAGTGTAGAAGTTCACTTTGAGACGTCAAAAAGCTACTTGGAGAGTGGTTGGATGACAGTTTGTCAAATAATGTAAAAAAAACACACCATAGGATGTTGCCATCAAGAGTAGGTTATACATAAACACTTTTCCTGCAAGAATTGTTAGAAAATTAGTTTTTCAATTTGCAGAGGTTGGGTCCTTTGGAGACTCCAAACGAGTGAATAACTTCTGATCAGTGAGGGTAATCAGTTTAAAATTTTACATGGTAAAAAGTGACCCATAGGGGCAAAATATGAAACTGCAAAAACATTTATTGGACATGACCTCTTCAGTTTATGGTCCCTAAAATCTAAAACAAAAAAAAAAAAAAGAATTTGAATTTGTTTTTTTCTTCTTTATCATATTTTGGCCATTAGAGTTTAATTTCAATAAGTTCAATAAGGTGTTTTCAATTAATTTTGTAAAGGCTTTTGAGTAATAATACTTCATAAAATTGCCTCTGGATTATATAATATTGGAGTAAAAACTAAGTAGTCAGACACGGAACGCATGCCTTGACGTATGCAATAGCAACCGGGCGCCCACTATGCCCCCAGAGGCAGGGTGATAGAATGTTTCCCGCATGGCCTGGGAAAACCGATCACAACACACACACAGATCAGGGTGGTTCTCCCATACAGGTGTCCCCAGGCTAGTGTCTTGCCTGAGAGGAGAGCGAGGACATAAGCCACTTTGGCTTTGTCAGTAGGGAAGCGCAAGGGTTGTTGCTCAAAAACAGAGCACTGACGCAAAAAACCTCTACATTCCTCAGGATCCCTAGTGTAATGTCTGGGAGCGAGTAGGGTAGGCTTTAACCGCAGCAGAGGGCTCAGGAGAGCTGCTTGGGCTGACAGGTTGTTGTGTCACTTGATGACGGCCTGCACGGTAGCGGTTAGGTTTTGTAATTTACCTAAAATTTGTTGGAGCGTCTGTTCGTGCCTACCCAACCCCTGCCCATGTTATGAAACGGCAGTTCTCAAATCCACTATTTCTTGTGATATAGCTGGGTCCATTGTTAGACAGTTGTTCTGTTACGCGTTGGTATGTGAACCTGCATACAAAGCGTGAAATGTTGAACCGGGAAAAAACCCAAATGCCAATCATAAAATCAAACCGTGAAATGAAACCTTTGTCAAAAGGAATGAGGGAAAAGCGCAAAAGAAATGAAAGGGAAAAGGGAAGTATGAAGGAAACCCAAAAACAGAAAGAGAAACTAAAAGCGCGCGGAATACTCGACGCGAGAAAACCAAAACAAAAGAAACAAACTGAAGACATCAGGGGAAGTAGCTGGCTCTCAAACCACTACGGGGAGCAAACCAAAATAATTCTTCCCAATATAACAAACAAAACTGGATAGAGAAATAACAGGGCTGGAAAACTTGAGAATGGCCAGAGCGGCGAAGGGGCGAGCGTACTCGGAAACGACAGAGAAAACAGAATAAGGTAAGTATAACATCAAGGAGCCGACAAGAGGCTGACTGAATGCGCGTAGTGACAGCAACAAACAACTCAGCAACGAGACTCTGCAGCCGTCCTCCTCAAATAGGGAGGAGAACAGCTGCAGGTTATCGTCGCTGATTACTCGTTTGATTGCGCGTACGCGAACTAATGCTTTTCTGCGCGCGAGCGCTGGTCCGCGAACAAGTGTTGGCTCGGGAGCGAGCGCTGGCTCGTGAGTCCCCTCCTGTGGCGACAGGAGGAGCGACTCTGGGGTCAGCCCTGACACAATTGTGAGGAAATGTAAGTGCAAATGGGAGATTATTTCCTTCATAATATGTCAGAGTCATACTGTTAACACAGTGAAATTAAATATCAAATGACAAGTTATTTTAAATTTGGATTTTTTAATTAATTCACAGAAATACAAATGTGTATTATGTCTTAAAGGTGTCATAGTCACATGGAAATACACTTTTCATTAGCATTTTCAAACTTGCATTTGAATTTGCAAGAACATCCAGAATATGCTCGTGCATATATTAGGAATCAAGTGCTGACTCTCCTTATACAGGAAAATCGGCATGATATACTATTCAACTGGTCTGTCTTTTCAGTGAGTTATGAATTATTAGGCGTTTATATTAGCGTTAAGATAAACCAGTACATAGGAGAAGGACATGTCATTACATTGCTCTCCTATGTCTAGAGCACCTGATTTAACTATTATTCAGCCAATGGTCATGATCTGAATCAGATGTTTGAATACAAAAAGAAAAGTGAAAAGTCCTCCAAGGAGAACTGCCAACCTGATCAACCACAGTGTTTTTTCTACTCTCTGAATTGTTCTTTGTCATTTGAGACAATTACATCACCTGTATCAGGTGGGTGTGATCAGGTTCTACTTCATATAAATATCAGAGCCAAATGCTCAGTCCCACAGTTCTGTGAAGCTGAACTGTTATGATTGAAATCACTGCATGTTAAGATTCTGATTGATATCTTTGAGGAAACTTTCATGATTCATAAATATAATGGAGATTAACCAAAGTGATCTCTGCCTGCAGTTTTCCTGTCCAGAAAGATCTGTGTCTTCTTTCTATCTGTTTCTATGTGTGTGTACAGCAGCTGTTGTTCTGCTAACAGTGTGTGGGAACCTGCTCATCATCATCTCTGTGTGTCACTTCAAGCAGCTCCACACACCAACTAACATGCTCATCCTCTCTCTGGCTGTGTCAGACTGCCTGGTTGGACTGTTTGTGATGCCGTTCCATTTAAGTCGAATGATTGAATCCTGCTGGATTTTTGGAACAACCATTTGTGTCATTTATAATTTATTCTCCTTTTTTGTCACAAGCATATCAATATATAATGTTGCTCTTATTGCTGTTGATCGCTATTTTGCCATCTCTAACCCTTTCCTCTATATTGAAAAAGTGTCTGTGAGCAGCATGTGTGGTGTGATTTTGACTATGTGGATTTTATTACTGTCCTATAACTCTGCACTGCTTTACTCCAATGGAACGTCGTCAGGTATCATAATGTGTCTAGAACAGTGCCTCTTTGTCTTACATGAGATTTGTTCTCTGATTGATCTTGTATTTGTTTTTGTTATTCCCTGTTCTGCAATAATCATATTTTATGGTATGGTTTTTTTTATTGCCAAGAAACATGCCACTGCTATTAGAGATATTAGTGTTCAGAGTAAAGACTCAAAGAAAATGGCAGACTCAATGAAATCTGAGAGAAAAGCAGCAAAAGTTCTCAGTGTTTTAGTAGCTGTGTTTCTGGCATGTTTATTTCCATACTTTGTTTGTTCTACAGTAAGTAATGCTATAGAAACACAGTCATTTTCTAATTTTGTGATCCTTTTATATCTCAATTCTACTATAAATCCAGTGATTTATGCTTTGTTTTACCCTTGGTTTAGAAAGTGTATTAAAATTATTTTTACTCTTCAGATATTCAGAACAGATTCTGCATTGGTAAATGTGCATGGATAAATTAAATTGCATTAAGAGTCTTTAGAAAACATGCAGAAACCCTTTCGAGTGGACCGGGATGAGTTTGGCAAAATTGTTATAGGACTTAAATTTTAAGTGGGCAATAACAGGGCAATATGTTTAAGAGGGCAAAACAACATCAGTCCCTTAAAGTTCCACCAAGTATCCATCAGGCTCCATGTGTAGCAAAAGCATAGTTTTGACCCAATACCAGTTTGATGCCTTACAAACGCACAGCAGTGAAGGTCTTCAGAAAAACTGCAGAAATTATCATGTTTTTCTTAGTGGTGTCAATTCCAGGTTCAGAGATTAAAAGTCCTCACCAGGATTTTGCTCAAGCTTGCTAGATTTTCTAATTAGCAAGCCAGGTAAAATTAGTGGAATCAACACAATCCAGGAAGCCTGAGCAAAATCCTGGTGAGGGCTTTTAATCTCTGAACCTGGAATTGACACCTTTAGCTTTTCTTTCATCTTAAGTCTAATGCTCACAATGGCACCTTCTGGCATTCAGTCCAGCCTGAGGCAGCTTAACTACTGATTCAATCATAGTAAAAAGCTTATTGTTTGTGCTGTCCACCATGCTGCTTCCAAAAATAATAATAATAATAATAAATATAGCCGCAAGCGGCGATTGGCGGGTTCACACAAAAAAAGGCAAAAAAGCCCAAAGGGTCTTTTAGACCAACAAATTGGCCTCTTGGCCTCAATAGGCAAAAAGAAGCTCAATAGGTCCTTTAGACCCAAAAGTGAATAGAAGCTGTTTGAGTGGAAAAAATGCATAAGTAAATCAATGTGACAAAACATTCAATTCAACTGAGGCACTAAAGGCCCAAAAGGATCAAAATAATGTGTATTGGCAAAATGATTCAGATCACAGAACTAAATCACATGCTGAGATCAGCTTTGTGTGCGTTTGTGTGGTGTTTCATGTGAGCAATTGTTTTCAGTCAGTTTCGGTGTTTGGCCACTAGATGGAGCCCAAGTACTATCATACTGATATCTCATTAATCTCAGTAATGCAATGACATTTTGGTGAATTAAAAGGTTCATTTCTGGTCAGGCAGTGCACTTTTTGTTATGAGATGCAATTGCAATGTTATTGACCTCATTGATCTGAATCATACAAGCCCCATTACTTGTCTGCATTCTGCATACCAAGATTGCTGCGTGAGTTTTTATGATTTCTCAGGTTTTTGGGTACTGTAGCGCCTCCGACAGGCCAATTTGAACCAAACTTGGCCTACCTCACAAGGACCTCAGTGTATAAAAGCCTTTCAAATTGGGAGTTGATCACTTACATGGTTTATGAGTTATAGCAATAAAGGTCATTTATGGCATGGCCAGAAGGATATAATGGAAAAATTGACCAATCAGACAAATAAAAATGCAACATTTTTTCCATATTTAGTTAACTACAGTGTCTACAGATTATGCCTATGCCATTTTTGCCATCATTGGATCAAATTCCTAGGACTAGTTCTTAAAGAGCTATTTTCAAACAATTGATGAATGTGACAAAAGTATGCATTTTTTAATAGGACTTGTAATTGCAAAATTGTCAGGTCTACTGCAAGGTATAAAAAGAAACAAGTTGCATGTTCCTAAGTGAAAATTTGGAGGAGTTATGCATGATTTTCACAAATAGCGCCACCTAGTGGCCAAATGTTTCAACACTGCACAGTATGACACATAGTCCTGGGATATGCACAGTGATGAGGTTTCATGTTGATTGGCCAATGGTAAGTCTGTCAAATGGCCATATAATTCAAATAAAAATTAATTGGCTCATGGCGGCCATGTTTTTTGAGTGATGAGGTCATCATTGTGTGCCTTGATACCACTTGGGCCCCTGATGATGCCTGTAAAGTTTGGGCTTGATGTGACTAATGGTTTCTGAGAAACAAATTTCCCCATGTTATAGCGCCCCCTATTGGACAATCGTGGCCAGCTTTGACCTGTGACCTCTGAGTCATGTGCCCTAACAACTGATAAATTTTCATAAAGATAGGTCAAAGCATTGCTGAGATATAGCTGCTGAAGTCAATTTGGCCACGCCTCAGAGCTATTGATTGACATGTGACAACCAGACTGTATACCAATGTCACAGTTTTGTTGATGTTCCTTGATAATGAGATTCTTGTGAATATTTTGACACCAAGATTGTGGTGATCAGATGAAAAACCAGGGACTAGTATAAAAAAGTAGGTTTTGCATATTATGCAAATTAGCAAAAAATCTAAGTAGGCGGAGCTTAATGGTTCTTGAGGCTTTTTTGTTTGGCTTGAGCCAAGGAATCCATCAGAAGTGGAATTTTGTTTCTAGGCCCTACGCTTTGGGAGATATGGACCAAAACGCAAAATGGTGCGCTATAGCGCCACCATCAGGCCAATGTGGGTCTCTGTGCTTAAGCACGGTCCCGCAAACAGACTACACCAGTCTGCCAAGTTTGGTCTCCCTGGGCCTTACGGTTTAGGCTGCAGTATGCGTTTTATGCGGAGAAAAATAATAATAAATATAGCCGCAAGCGGCGATTGGCGGGTTCACACAAAAAAAGGCAAAAAAGCCCAAAGGGTCTTTTAGACCAAAAAATTGGCCTCTTGGCCTCAATAGGCAAAAAGAAGCCCAATAGGTTCTTTAGACCCAAAAGTGAATAGAAGCTGTTTGAGTGGAAAAAATGCATAAGTAAATCAATGTGACAAAACATTCAATTCAACTGAGGCACTAAAGGCCCAAAAGGATCAAAATAATGTGTATTGGCAAAATGATTCAGATCACAGAACTAAATCACATGCTGAGATCAGCTTTGTGTGTGTTTGTGTGGTGTTTCATGTGAGCAATAGTTTTCAGTCAGTTCTGGTGTTTGGCCACTAGATGGAGCCCAAGTACTACCATACTGATATCTCATTAATCTCAGAAATGAAATAGGACATTTTGGTGAAATAAAAGGTTCATTTCTGGTCAGGCAGTGCACTTTTTGTTATGAGATGTAATTGCAAAGTTATAGACCACATTGATCTGAATCATACAAGCCCCATTACTTGTCTGTATTCTGCATAACAGCATTGCTGCATGAGTTTTTATGATTTCTTAGGTTTTTTGGTACTGTAGCGCCCCCGACAGGCCAATTTGAACCAAACTTGGCCTACCTCACAAGGACCTCAGTCTATAAAAGCCTTTCAAATTGGGAGTTGATCACTTACATGGTTTATGAGTTATAGCAATAAAGGTCATTTATGGCATGGCCAGAAGGATATAATGGAAAAATTGACCAATCAGACAAATAAAAATGCAACATTTTTTCCTTATTTAGTTAACTACAGTGTCTACAGATTATGCCTATGCCATTTTTGCCATCATTGGATCAAATTCCTAGGACTAGTTCTTAAAGAGCTATTTTCAAACAATTGATGAATGTGACAAAAGTATGCATTTTTTAATAGGACTTGTAATTGCAAAGTTGTCAGGTCTACTGCAAGGTATAAAAAGAAACAAGTTGCATGTTCCTAAGTGAAAATTTGGAGGAGTTATGCATGATTTTCACAAATAGCGCCACCTAGTGGCCAAATGTTTCAACACTGCACAGTATGACACATAGTCCTGGGATATGCACAGTGATGAGGTTTCATGTTGATTGGCCAATGGTAAGTCTGTCAAATGGCCAATTAATTCAAATAAAAATTAATTGGCTCATGGCGGCCATGTTTTTTGAGTGATGAGGTCATCATTGTGTGCCTTGATACCACTTGGGCCCCTGATGATGCCTGTAAAGTTTGGGCTTGATGTGACTAATGGTTTCTGAGAAACAAATTTCCCCATGTTATAGCGCCCCCTATTGGACAATCGTGGCCAGCTTTGACCTGTGACCTCTGAGTCATGTGCCCTAACAACTGATAAATTTTCATAAAGATAGGTCAAAGCATTGCTGAGATATAGCTGCTGAAGTCAATTTGGCCACGCCTCAGAGCTATTGATTGACATGTGACAACCAGACTGTATACCAATGTCACAGTTTTGTTGATGTTCCTTGATAATGAGATTCTTGTGAATATTTTGACACCAAGATTGTGGTGATCAGATGAAAAACCAGGGACTAGTATGAAAAAGTAGGTTTTGTATATTATGCAAATTAGCAAAAATCTAAGTAGGCGGAGCTTAATGGTTCTTGAGGCTTTTTTGTTTGTCTGGAGCCAAGGAATGCACCTGAAGTGGAATTTTGTTTCTACGACCTACGGGGTGGGAGATATGAACCCAAACGCAAAATGCTGCGCTATAGCGCCACCATCAGGCCAATTTGGGTGTCTGTACTTAAGCACGGTCCCGCAAACAGACTACACCAGTCTGCCAAGTTTGGTCTCCCTGGGCCTTACGGTTTAGGCTGCAGTATGCGTTTTATGCGGAGAAAAATAATAATAATAATAAGAAAGAAGAAAAAACCTAACAATAACAATAGGTTTCCCACACTACGTGTGTGAACCCTAATAATAAGAAAGAAGAAAAAACCTAACAATAACAATAGGTTTCCCACACTACGTGTGTGAACCCTAATAATAATGATTTTTTTCATGGTACATGCACGTTTGTACATAAACTAAAAGCAAATGAACTACTGGCACATGTATATACATCTCAGTAAATGGCACATTCTTAGTAGAAGGAAATAACACTGTATTAGCCAAAAATGTGACATGTATTTGAGTCTTGCATTTTAATTTGCTGGCAGGCAGACTGGTAATTATTTAAACACAACTCAAGTATAAAGTAGGGTGATCAGATGTCACCGTTTTCTGGTGGATAGTTCACATTTTTGGAGTCCTGTACCCAGCTGAAGCTGTCCCTGAAAATGTCCCAGATTAACTTTGAATTTGTTAAATCATCATAAAGTCCTGAGAAAAAAAACGTGACAGTAGAGCAGATAGGCAGCCATCTCGCGTTTGGCTCATTTTGGCCACCAGAGGGGGCTACTTCAATCTACTATCCACTTCCATCACATGCCTAGTGTTAGAGAAAACTGATGGGTAAAACTCCAAGTGTCGAGTGAGTCCTACATTCATCTTTTAAAAGACATGAATGTAGGACACTATCCTATTCTACAAATGTTGTCTCTTTTTCAGCCATCCATAAATTACATGTTGATAGCCACCATCTCTTTATCTCAGGAAATAGAGCTAGTCCACATTTCTTTTAATGCCAAAATATTTTTTTTATTCATTGTAATTATCGGCTCATACATCCACAGATTTTTGTGTCAAACATATCCTTGCCTCAGCCCTGCCTAAGGTTCTAGAGTTAGAGACCCTTTTTGGTTTGTGACAGATTTTACAAAGGAAAAACCAAAACATAAAAATCTTCTATAGGACTGTTGTAATCTATTTTCCTGCAAACTGCTGGCAATTCCACTTTACCATAGCTTCACTCACCATGGTAGGTTACTGTATGATTTTCTGATAGCTTACAAAGTTATTTAGTTAGTATTTTTTATCAGTCAGCCTTCACAGTAGCCTACATCAAGCCATGGTCAAAATACACAAAACAGGAACTAGATCCCCTGCCCTTTTATTAAATTACATGAAGCTGGAAATGACGCTGGTTTTCTCTGCAGAAATCTGGTCACGCTAGCACAGAGCCAATAATTAAATCTTAGATGCTTGCTGTGGATTTATTAATATGAAGATGTGACTATTACTTTTTCCAAGAAAAGCCCAAAATCATCAGACTAAACAGGATGAAAGGGATGTAAAAACCCCTTTGTTTTCTGGCAGGCCCAATGATGGCCACGCTTTCAGTTGCAGGAAGGTGTGTTTAGCATTACGCTCAAAAGCGACTGAACTACCATGGGTCCCTAGCAGAATTGTTTATCATTGTGAAAGAGATGATCATGAAACCTTCCACAGCCACCATCACCAAGAGGGAGGTAGCAGAGAGGAGATTTTGACCAGGAAGAGAAGAGGTGAATTAGACAAAAAGAAGTATGGATGTATCATGCAGCCCCATCATAGAAACTACAGCCCACAGATTTCCGGGCAACATCTACTATGTTCCTCATCTCCAAAATATTGATTACACCTGACACTCATTAACTCACATGCACCTAAGACGCTCACCTCCCTTAGCTCATCGTGAAGTATTGCCTCGTGTTTATGACCAACATACCAAGTTTCTCCTGATTGTCTAATGGTTTGACCTGTCTGTGTCTCATCGTGTACGCATCATCGCAGGACGGCTATCACTCTCCCTTGCTTGTGTGAAAACACTGAAGTCTCTCATTCCCCTCTCATAATACAGACCCCTCCTACTACATCAGTATTGAGATAAGTGTCTTTGGCATGTGTTAGTTTGGCTACTGGTTGGCTAATGTTATAATCACTAGCAATCGTTGCTATTGTTGATGCCTGAAAATTATCTACTGAAGTACGAGTACCTCCAGTATTGTCTTTTGTCACTCCCTCCTAAAAGTTCCAACTAAAAAGTAATTCCCAATGTCCCACCCACAATTACATCACCTGTATCAGGTGGGTGTGATCAGGTTCTACTTCATATAAATATCAGAGCCAAATGCTCAGTTCCACAGTTACTTTCTGTTATGATTGAAATCACTGCATGTTAGGATTCTGATTAAAATCTTTGAGGGCACCTTGAATCAGATTCATGAATCTGATGGAGGTTAATGAAACTGATCAGTGCCTGCTGTTTTCTTGTCCAGAGAGATTTGTGTCTCCTTGCTATGTGTTTCTCTGTGTGTGTGCAGCAGTTACTGTTCTGCTAACAGTGTGTGGGAACCTGCTCATCATCATCTCTGTGTGTCACTTCAAGCAACTCCACACACCAACTAACATGCTCATCCTCTCTCTGGCTGTGTCAGACTGCCTGGTTGGATTATTTGTGATGCCGTTCCATTTAAGTCGGATGATTGAATCCTGCTGGATTTTTGGAATATCTGTCTGTGTGTTTTATTACTTGATGTGTTTTTTTGTCACAAGCATATCTATATATAATGTTGCTCTTATAGCCATTGATCGGTATTTTGCCATCTCTAACCCTTTTCTCTATATTGAAAGAGTATCAGTCAGTAAAATCTGTATTGTGATTTTGTCTATGTGGATTTTCCTAATGTCTTATAACTCTGCACTGCTTTATTTTAATGGAAACTCCAGAGGTATCTTAATGTGTCCTGAACAGTGCCTGATTGCATTACAGGAGATGTGCTCTCTGGTTGATCTTATATTTGTTTTTATTATTCCCTGTTCTGCTATAATCATATTTTATGCTATGGTTTTTGTCATTGCCAAGAAACATGCCACTGCTATTAGAGAGATTAATATTCAGAGTAAAGCCTCAAAGAACATGGCAGATTCAATGAAATCTGAGAGGAAAGCAGCAAAGGTTCTCAGCATTTTAGTGGCTGTGTTTCTGGCCTGTTTATTTCCATACTTTGTTTATGCTACAATAAGTAATGCTGTAGAAACACAGTCATTTCATAATTTTGTTGTCCTTCTATATCTCAATTCTACTATTAATCCAGTGATTTATGCTTTATTTTACCCATGGTTTAGAAAGTGTATTAAAATCATTTTTTCTCTTCAGATATTCAGACCAGAATCTGCATTGATCAATGTGCATTGATTAATGAAATTACATTATACATCTTTACAAGAATTTGCAGAACTACTACAAGTTTTCAGTGGTCCAGGACTAAATGTCACAAAGGTATCATCACACTTCAGGTTTAAGCTTTAATTGTATTCATTAAAGCATGCCAGAATGACATTCCCAAAAGTGTCAAGATTTAGATTCTAATTTAACTCATTAAAGCATTTCTACAGACTTTTAAAATACATACTGCAGTACATGTATATCTCTTTTTTTGTATTTTAGCAATGCAGTCAACCCAGTTATTAATCACTAAACTGAGGAAGAATCCTCAAATCGATCATGTGAAATGCGAAAACAATGAGTTCATGAAGGTCAAAAAGTTTCAACAAAATTGAATCACAATTGTAATCAATAATACAATCCACAACATCAATTAAATCTCTTATGAACATTTTAAATATTTCTGTATACGTATAGATATAATAAAGTGGCATGTGAGTATAGGTTAGCACACATTCTTTTGTTCTGTTCCCTTGTTAACAACAGTCCAAAGGGGCATGGCGATGATTAAAAAACCAACATGGATCAGGCAAGTAAAACAAAAATGACAATACAGGAGCGAGAACAGCTTAGAATGCAAATGCCAGGTAGGCAATAATTCACTATAAGACTAGAGTCCACCGAAGCATATATTGGCTGTGATAATGCAGTGCATGTGCTTTTCCAGTCACCATGCCGTCCACTAGAACTCATGGGCCAAGAGCCAGAAGCAGGAATTACAGAGTCCTTACTACAGAACCACCCTCTCCTCGATCGTCCTCGGGGCCATTCTTACCCATGAACATTCTGGTCCACATCCCTCCCAATTTCAGCCATTTCTAAGCTTGTCAGTAATTTTATCATTGCTACCAATCGGCAGACTTTAGAATATCTGTCCTCTGCTATGAGGACTACTGTGTTGCCCTGAGAGGTGCGTAGCAGCTATGTGTGACTAAGGTCTGTGGAGAAGCTGTAGCAGGTCTAACAACCATGCTGGTAATTCATGGGGGACCCTTTACTCTGTGCACATACATGGCAGGTTACTATGAATGACTTCATGTCTTGATGCATAGCTGGCCACCAAAATCTTAATTTGTTCTCTTTTAGAGTTTATTCCAGGATATCCTGACCTGGGGGGTGAATTAGCAACAATACAATGGAGCGAACTGTAGTTGGGACATATGTTTTGTTTGTAGTACATTTGGCAAGAGTAGGGTCACACACTTGCGCTTCCCTTATATTATTAATAATATTCCAGCGAAAGAGAGCCACCACACAAGAGGGGCAGAGTACAGTTTCAGGGGGAGAATATTCCTTCATCATAAAAACATGCTAGGACATTGGCTTTGCCATTTCTATATCTTACTGTGAAAATATATCAGGTACCCACCTGTCTGGAATTGAGCCTCTTAGCCATTTCTATATATTCCAGATTTCTATGATCAATGAGTAGGAAAATGAGTGGGAATGGGAAACTTAAAAAATGCCACACTTAAAACGATTCCTATTGTCAGGCCAGTGATGTCACGCCCCTCCCCTGCCATTCCCTCGTGGGGATTCCCATACCATATATGGACTTCCTGTCACCAGCCAGCCATTGAGCTCGGCTGGCTGATGTTTAGTGCGGTGATGGGAGTGGCGTTATAACCGTGCCGTCTTCCACACTTTGGCGCTGCGTATTGGTCTCAGTTGTGTCTCGTCCCTGCTGTCCTTCACTAAGCGTAATCGGCTCTCATGACACCTACATCATATTTTCACTCTGCTGGCATGAGTTTGCATAAAAAGAAAGCGCATGGTATGGTTTTGCAGGGAAGTCTTGTAGTTTTTCATGCCTCAGCTGATATGCCACCAACACTCCACATCACATTCCAATCACCACTCCCAGCCACTCGCCCGGTCTCAATCACCAGTCTACTAATCACCCATTCACCTGTTGCTCATTTAATAGTTCAGTGCTTTGCATTGAATGTCCTTCATGCATTAAAGTACACAAGCCCACTAGCTTGTATTTCTCTTTAAATCACAGTTAGACATGACTGAGGAAATTAACATTCGTGGTACTGTTTCGGATGCTAACAACAGATGTTGAAGGAACAGACTATTTCACCTGGAAACCTCAACTGGAAACCACACCCAGCTAGAAACCCATCTTGCTTTCTAGGGGCTATCCAATGGAGATTAGGCTGAGCTATCAGGCAGGCCAACCTTCATCGCCTCATTCCATGGGCCCATACCTCTTTGGGAACAGATCATCCAGGTTCCTCACACACTGGGTGGTTTTTGTGGCGAGATAATGGTTGCCAGCCATGCAGTGGGAAATCATTAAATATGTAGCCTCCTGTATGTCCTATTGTCAGAACAAGAGCACCCCACCTGCCTGTATTTCCAATAGCCTGTAGGTCTGTATTGCCAAGGACATCAGGAGACATGGAGAACCTTCATAACATAGGCTGACTATGCCCAGAACTCTGCAGTACTTCTCCATACTGTTCGAGAAAGAATCAATGATGTTATGTATAGCATTAACTTACAATCTGATAGCCAGGCATCTTCTGCATTACACGTATCCTCCCTTAAGCCTTTTACAGCTGGCCCCCTATACAAGGTTGACCCTTCCATCACTCATCCACCTCCTAGGACCATCAACCGGAACCCCACAATGATCTTGTCCTCATTCATACTTACATCACGTTCACTCAAGCAGTAGTCTAAAAACTGAATTTCAGTGAAACTGAATGTGAAATTTTCCATCTTGACATGCCTCTTCTCCTGTAGTCTCCTGAAAACATCTCAAAGTCGAAATACTTGGGGGAAAGACTCAAAATTCTCAAAACTGTTCATTCAATTTCCATATCTTTGTCACTTGTGCACATCATAATTGCATTTCTCATTGTGTTTAACATTTTGCAAATGCTTCTGTACATTTTGCAAATGGACATGGAAAATTGTTCTTTTTTACATTATCAGTTGCTTATGTCATGTTTATCAAAATGTGTTGTAGGTCATTATATGCAAAAGTGATGAACATGTCATAATCTCTAAGGCATCATTTTAGATTTTTTAAATTTAGTTTATTTTGTTGTTACATTTTGGTAATTTATCCTAATTTGATTAAATTGTTTGCAGGTGAACATTCAGTTACAGTAAGAAAGGGAATTGGTGAAGGTTTAGATCAACCAATGGTCTCAATCATAGGTCAGAGGTTCGTCTCATGAACCTTTACTGTAATTGGCAAACATTTACAGACGTCTAATCTTTTATGGTACTGTAATTACCTTAGAGTCATCAGCACCAAATAATATTATTATCAAACCTTTCTTGCTTTCTGGCTCGTGGTAGCAGAAGAGGTTTCGTTTCAGTAGGCATGTAATACCAGAAACGTCCAGGAGAGTGTGCTGTTGTCATGAGAGCTGGGTCTTCAGTGTTCGGCACATGCATCTCTTATTAAAACATGTTTTACATTTGAGTTTATTTTACTATTTCCCAGTAACGCTCATTTTATTCCACGCTATACATTAAAAATGATAGAGATCGTGGTTTTTTTGGCACTTTGAACAATGTTAACCATGAAGATGTGTCAGTGAATAAGAAAGTCATTTTATATGGCTTCCTTGTGTTTTATATGGCTTCCTTGTATTAAGCTATCAAAAGAAAATCAAAGGATGGTTGTAACTCATTCAAATATTTTTTTGTTTGTTTTGCTGCCTACTTGGCATTAGATTGCATAATAGGTTTTATGTTCGGTATTTTCCTCTCTTTCTTTCTTTCAGGTTCGTTACAGGTGTCCCGTGCTGACTTTTATTTTGATGGAAAAGTCGTAGACCTTGCATAAACTGCTGCTCGAGGCGTGGCTTAAAGTGGGCTTCCCCGATGTCTCTCAAACTTCTGGTCAAGGTTTGAAGTTCGCGAACGGGAAGTTTTGCGGTTCTGTATGAATGTAAGTCGCTTTCGTCAACGACTTTAAAATTTATGACACAACAAATGGAGGTCTGTACGAGCTGGCAAATTCTACTTTGTCACTATATAATTGTCGCAGCTAGCTAGCTACCGTTCTAGTTTTTGGTAACGTCTGGTTACAATTAGAAGTACGTTGCACATTTAGTTAACGTTAAAACTGTTACATTTAATGAAAGAAAATTTTATCAGTGTTGCTGTATTTTGTTTGAGCTAATTTGGCTATACCCACATATACCGGTAAGACCCAGCTAGATACTTTTGTTGGTTAAAAAAAGTGTTAACTGACTTCATAGAAATAGTTAACTAACTATATGTTTGAACTTAACTAGGTAACTAAACTTAAATAGTTGAAAACGCGATGTAAAGTTTTTTTGTTGCATGTTATGCCTTACATAGTATTACTACTGCTACAACACGTGAATGATCAATGCGATAACTACTTGATTTAATTACTGGCACTGAAAATCTAAATTAAGTTCAAAAGTGACTACTGGACTAGACGGAAGTCTGTTCTCGAACTAGTCAAGACACGCTGGACGATATGGGTGATAAGTCAGTCTCTGACAAGGACGTGGACGATCAATATTACACGGATGACCATTCAAAGATCCCCATACCGAATGATGGCGAAGCGCACAATGAGCATAGCTCACCGCTTCAGAGCGAAAAAACGATGAGCACTCATTTATATAAAAGAAGATGGCTCGTGGTGTGTCTCTTCAGTTCTTATTCGCTGTGTAATTCCTATCAGTGGATACAGTACGGCATCATCAACAACATCTTCATGAAATTTTACGACGTGAGCTCGTTCACAATAGACTGGATGTCAATGATATACATGTTGACGTACATTCCGCTCATCTTCCCCGTAACGTGGCTACTGGACAAGAAAGGGCTGCGGGTCATTGCGCTCGTGGCGACAGCTTTGAACTGCGCGGGCACGTGGATCAAGGTGGCCAGCGCGAGACCTGACCTCTTCCCGGTGACGTTCTTGGGACAGGTCACCTGTTCGGTGGCCCAGGTGTTCATCCTCGGGATGCCCTCGCGCATAGCCTCGGTTTGGTTCGGATCTAAGGAGGTGTCCACCGCGTGTGCCATTGGCGTCTTTGGCAATCAGGTGCGTATAAAATATTGTATTAATTTTCACATAATTTTTGTGTTGAAACTTTTCTTTACAAGACAACATGACGCCAAAACTGTACGCCATAGGATCGAAATTATTTTTGTTCTGGAATTCTTGCATAACTACATATAATTTTGTCATTTAAACTGTTCTGCTCTGCCCACTTTTGTTTTGAGCTAAAAAAAAAAAGTTTTTAAATGTTTTTTCCCCAAACACATTTTCAAAAAGTCATTCTCTTCCAAAAATACGTTGCAAAGGTTAGCTAAAAAAAAAACCCTTTGCATTGTATTATATATATATGTGTGCAACTATGTATCTGTGCAATCAAACACTTGGTTAAATAACATTAAGCAAGTCAGAACCTAAATATACAGTATCTATTATAAACAGTATAATTTCTTGTCTCTTGTCTCTTTCAGTGTTTCATCACACTTCTCAGCCATTGGACACATAAGCTTAGCTTTTTTTTGTTTGGTGAACAGTTTCACAAAATTGCATCTTTTGGGGACCTTTTTATTTTCTTTCATAGAGAAGGTCCAGTTATGATGTATCCAATAACACACTTGTTGTTGGTGTTTATACAGATGACTGTACAGTTAACCACACCACATTGGGATAATAACATCAGTGTACTGTTTCATTTAATTGCTTTTCATGTTGAAACTCAATAATTTGAGCAGATGAAGTCTTGCCATTGCAGGGAGGAATTGTTTCTTTGGAGTAGGATTACATGGTTCACCTGTAGTGTGTGTTGGTGAAGGTGTGTTCCTCAACAAGGTGATACTATTGGGATGGATCCAGAAGGGTAATGGATGTCAGTGCTATTATTATGAAACTGATGATCCTTAACCATCGTCTGTCTGGCATGATGAGCAGATTTATTGAGATCTGACGGAATTAGTAAAGGTTTAATGTGTGCATAGTGGAGTAGGAGTTTCGTTGGTTGCCGTTTAAATGTGTAGCTAAGCGATATGTTCTGTAGTGACTGAAGCAGGGTCTGTCATCACGCATAACCAGTACGACATGGAAACTTCACAGCTCATATCGGAGTACCCATTAGGCTCACATGATATTAGAAAAAAAATATTATTTTTTATTTATGTGTATGATCTTCTGCCAAAATTCCATTTGCGACCATCAACTTTTCTGTTGGAAATCCTCACTATTCTTGCTTGATGGTATTACGTAGCCTACCGCTTATCAAGTGATCAGATCATGTTTTTAAAACCCTCTTTAGTAACTGTATTAAGTAGTACCGTATCTTTCACAAGGTGAAAACTTATTGCATCTGTGACCTTCTCTGAACCTTTTTCATATGGCTAAACACTGGCAAAGGCATCGGAAACAGTTTTTTGCTTTGGACAACATTCAGAACTGGCTTTGCTCTCATAATACTGAGCTTTATGGTGTCAAAAGTGGTCAAACAAACCTGTTGCCTTGTGTTGTGTCAACAACAGCAAGACAATGTCAACAAATAATCTGTTTTTGGTCAGTACCATCTGTAGCCAAAATAATTCTATATATTGGACGTTGGATGTGCGGTACGATGACGATTAATCAAAATTTATAGAGCGCTTTTTACAACAGTTGTTGTCACAAAGCAGCTTTACAAGTGTCCCAAGTCCATCCCCCAGGGAGCAAGCCAAGGGCGACAGTGGCAAGGAAAAACTCCTTGGGGGGCGACACCAGTCACCATCGTGACAATAATTGGACAGATACATAAACAAAAGTTATGTGCCTCTATGTAATTCTTACGGACGTAAGTTGTTGAGCAGGGGGGGGTGGGGGGGGGGGTGGTTAATGTAACGTAGCAAACATAAAATGGACACAAATTAAGTATTATATCTGTCGATCGCCGGTGGTTGGCGCCAGAGCGAACTAGTAACTCATTGAATCATATATGTGGATCAGAGGTAAATAAACTGGATTTTTTTTTTTCGGCGTGAGATATCGGAAGTGTCGTGTGAGAGCGTGTGAAAACGGTCAAATGCGTGTGTCTCACGCTCAATGCGTGAGAGTTGCCAACCCTGCTAAAGTACTTGAAAATGCTTGAAATTGTAACTACTTCATTTCACAACAAATAGCTATCTGACTGAACAGTTATTTTGTATTACGTTAACAAATACGAGCCTCTTGTAATTCCAGGACGAAACATGAGAGAACGTGACAACGTTAAGATTGGGCGTTTTGAAAATAAACCACCATTATCACAATAATTTGATAAAGCGATTTTTTTCAAATCATTTCGAGTGTATATATAAATATTTAACTTATTTAAGTTTAACGTTCTGGGAAATATTGAAATGGACCTTGAAAGTGACGTACAAATGCTTTAATTCCACCTTGTGAAGGTGTATGAACCCAGCAAACATGACTTTGTTCATTGCGCTGAGGCGCGGCGCCCGCGAAGTTACAAAATTCGAGAGGTGCGAATCGACAGCACGCAATGTCCTTGCGCCCGGACTGAGCCACCGCGATTACGCCATTTTCGCCGCTTATTTTAGTTTAGCCTTTTTTTTTTTGTTAAAACCGGTGAAACCGGTTACCGCTGCAACCCTAATTGTATCTGAAGTCGCTTTGTTTCAACATTAAGGTTTAAAAGTAATGCAGCTGGTGGATTTCACAGTTTGAACATGAAATAACAACAAAACCAAAATTGTTTAGTTTTTCTTTCCTCTCTTTCTTTAACTGCAGAGTAACTTCCTAACAATAACATGACTATCTAAAGATACACTACAGGGTAAATGTTTTCCCTGACCCTAAATTTTACTATAAAAGCTTCGTTAATCTGTAGCACATGCTGACATTGCATTATACCCACATGTGATTGCCCTGGTCTCTAAGCTCTCATTAAACTGAAGCTAAATTGTGTGGTGTTTCTAAACCATTAAGCCCACCTTACAGCACAACAAACCCTTTTGGTCCATGGTAATCAGGCTAGGTTAGAAACATTTCCAAGGGGCTCAGATACAAAAGAAAAAGTGCCTTGCAAAAGTATTCATACTAGGGCTAGGCAATATGGGGAAAAAATCTTATCATGATATGTTTTCATATGAGTCGATATGGATATATATCATGATATAAATCAAATCACTATTTCCTTTATACTTTAAGTGAGAAATGAACACAACTATAACACAACTCTTGTTTCTGGCTAAAACCGGCCTATTGTTATTCACAAGAGTTGTTCTACAGTGTAAAGGTTTGGATTTCATCTTCAGACATATATCATAGCCACCAGGGTTCTTAAACAGCATTATAAATTTGTTCAGTCTACAGTGTGTTAACAGATTCACAAGACACGGGTGTCAGGAAAGAGTTCCAAAGTTTAATGAGAAGATAGAGAAAGAAAAGTTGTAACTGAGGGGCAGAAACACTCGGAAACATGTCAGAGTGGTCTGACTGAGCGTCACAGACAGTGAATCATAAATTCCCTTGCATACAGTCTCTCATTACGTTAAATGGTGCTGTTCCGACTCCTCGACAGAATTTGTCTCCCCTCGTTTACACACATACAAAGACACTACAGGTGATATTTGCGACTGCGATTTCGTTGTTTCTATGCATAAATAAGGCATAATCTTTAATAGTTCATTATAGCAAAACAAAACTAAAGTTATATTCATTAACTCACAGGACTGAAATGTCAGGTTAACATCTTTTTTTATTTTGGTGACATCTGGATGTGTAGGCTATTCCACATAAAGCACGTCTCTACGTTCAAGGATCATCTTAAACACAGAATTGTTCTTGGTTGTGCTAGCATTAAGCCAGCCATTTGGGGGAAGTTAATCAGGATAGCCTTAAACAGCCTTCATTTTTTGTGGGTGTTTCCAACTTTTGAGACAACCTTTGTCTGTTTATGTGTGTCTGCATGTTTATGATAAATGACACTGATGCTAAAAGTGGAAATATATTTTGTACACTTTCAATAATTATTGAATATTTTAGCAACAAAGAGCTAAAACAGGAGCCGCAATTGTTACATGTTTACTTAACATTAGTTAATTATTGTAATAGTAATTAAGTAATTACTAATGTGAAGAAATGAATTACTTCATGTGTTGTTCATGTTAACTAACACATTAACAGAGGTGTCAATTGCAGGTTCAGAAAGTAAAAGTCCGCACCAGGATTTTGCTCAAGCTTGCTAGATTTTCTAATTAGTGCAATCCAGGTAAGATTAGTAGAATCAACACAATCCAGAAAGCCTGAGCAAAATCCTGGTGAGGACTTTTACTTTCTGAACCTGGAATTGACACCTCTGTTAATGTGTTACTTCATGTGTTGTTCATGTTAACTAATTCATTTCTTCACGTTAGTAAGTAAACACTTAATGTAAAGTGTTACCATTATAGCTAACTGCAAAAATATCCCTGTTAACTCCAATGGCGTATCTATTTAATGATTACATCTGACTCCTCCCTCCCCAGCTTGGGATTGCCATTGGTTTCCTGGTCCCACCAATCCTGGTTCCAAATGTGGAAGACATGGACGAGCTAGCCAATCACATTAGAATTATGTTCTACATCACGGCAGGCGTGGCCACAGTCCTCTTCATCCTGGTGATCTTTGGTAAGGAGGAGCCATATCATAATGTGCTTAAGGTGGGTGGGGTTATGATGCAGGGCTTTGTGTAATATTTGTGACATTACACCCTCCCCGACAGTTATTATTCTCTTCGTGCATGTCTTTGTTTACCTGACTAACCCAGTCCTCCACATAAAACTGTGATTCCCTCTGTCCTCCACATGTACATTATAACAGATTAGAAGTTAAAATTGTTATATATGGGGAATATATATATTAGTGGTGGGCCGTTAACGGCGTTCGTTAATTTGATACTCTTATCGGGCGATATAAAAATTATCGTCGTTAATCTATTCTTAAAGTTCGGTTGGGAACTGGGTCAAAATGGGTAAGCAAACTATGATGACTTTCAACTTGATAGTTTAGCTCGGCTGTATTCCTAACCAAATTGCACAGTAAGGGCGAGAACGAGTTTTCAAACCTGTGAATTACAAATCGTACGTGTGTTTACATGGATGCAGCCACGAAGTCGCCAGGTTTGCTTCATGGAAAATTCATTTTTAGGAACGTAAAGTGTTACCGGAGCGGAGCTCGGAGCGGTCGTTTTGTGCATGGTCCTAGCGCTAGATTCGTCGCTATTTAAATATTTCTTTTTAACCGTTAAAACTGCAGAGGACCAAAACCGGCTTTTCAAAAAGTCCCCCCCTTAAGAAACCCTATCTCAAAAACTGACTTTTAGTCATTACTTGGGTAGCACGCATATGAGCCATTTTAGTATAGATTAATCTAGATTAATTTCAAGATTTCAGTGAGATTAATCTAGATTAAAAAAATTAATCTATGCCCACCCCTAATATATATATATATATATATATATATATATATATATATATATATATATATATATATATATATATATATATATATATATATATATATATTGGGGGTGGGCATAGATTAATTTGTTTAATCTAGATTAATCTTACTGAAATCTTGAAATTAATCTAGATTAAAATGGCTCATTCAGAATATGCGTGCTACCCAAGTAATGACTAAAAGTCAGTCTTTGAGAGAGGTGCATTAGATCAGGGGCTCATCTCCTGTTTCCAAAATGCATCAATGACTGCTTGAGAAAGCAGTTCTACTTTGATACTTGAAGAAAAAAAACATGCTCAATAAAATGTAGGCTACTTGTGTTCAACGGTTTATTCAGTTAAACATGAAAATAGTACTGTAAGCCTACATACTTTAAGAGGGCATATTCAGTCAAACATGAATTTGTAAGCCTACATACTGTACATTAAAAGGGGTTGATAACATGTTTATTCAGCTAAACATGAGATTTGAAATGTAAGCCAACATTTAGTACATTTAACCTGTTTTTGGCGGTGGCGACTCTTCCCCTGGGCTGCATCAGTGTTTGACCCAGCGTCCGCAGTATTAGCAAATGGGTGCTTTGCGTTTAAATGGTACTTCAGACTGATAGAACTCCTACATTAAACTAATTCCGCGTTGCATAAGGTGCAAACAATTTTAGTCTTTTCAATGTCTCCATTAGGAAGCTTCTTAAAAATGAATTTTCCATGAAGCAAACCTGGTGGATTTGTGGCTGCGTCCATGTAAGCACACATGCGATTTGTTGTGGTAGTCTGTAATTCACAGGTTTGAAAACTCGTTCTCGCCCCCTACTGTGCAATTTGGTTAGGAATACACCCGAGCTAAACTGTCAAGGTGAAAGTCATCATAGTTTGCTTAAGCTCCCCACACACAGCGAGTGTGTGCCCGTTTGCTCAGCTAGTTGCTTGCTGTGTGCTGGGGGCTTTACCTATTTTGACCCAGTTCCCAACCCAACTTTAAGAATAGATTAATGGCGATATTTTTTATATCGCCCGATAAGAGTATCACATAAACGCCGTTAACGCCGATAACGGCCCAACACTAATATATGGGGAGTGGAGAATGCTGTGAATGTCGTCAGGGAAGTTCACATATTGCACATGATTTAGCAAATGTGTGCAAGGGGTCAGGATCAGCGTTTTGGCAGTCTTCATCTCTTGTTCTGCCTCTTTTGCCATCTCCACCCCTCTTCTCTATTTGTCTCTCTCTGTCTCTGACTCTTACTCTCTCTTCTTCTTTCCATTCCTCTGTGTCTATCTGACAGTCAGCTGTTTCTCTCTCTCTCTCTCTCTCTCTCTCTCTCTCTCTCTCTCTCTCTCTCTCTCTCTCTCTCTCTCTCTCTCCCTCTCTCTCCTTCACTAACCCCAGTCATTGGAGAGGGCTAAAATATGCATGTTATGTACATTTACATTTCTGTAAAGCCAGCAAAGGCATAAACCACAAAGGCCATGAGAAGCTGCTCAGTCACATGTCTAGGCAGAGACATGTGCACGAAGAGCTGTTGTATGCGTAGACAGTGGTGTGATTGTCTTTGCTGCCTTAGGCCAATCAAGGGTTCAGTCGTCATTCCCCAACAGAAAACACTCCTTCAGCATAAGCACGTAGTTTCCTACAGCTGTACTTCAGGGCAAGGCCAGCCCTTTGCCCGTATCCCAGCCAGTGAGCTGCCTTCATGTGCAAACTGAACAGCAGGTTATTATTCGCAACTAAAACACATTAAAAATCCAGGGAAATGATATCTGAACAATCAAACCCATTTTGAAATTCACATGACTCTATCTGCACCAATCTGCCAACTAAACAAGTCACTCAGTGCAAAGCAAGTAAAAACTGTATCAAATAAAAACTACATCAATAAAATAAATACAAAGAGAAACAGTACACCAAAAACAAACCAGTAGATTATTGTAATACCAGTGAATAGAGATGAGTTGCAGTAGAGCCAAGAAGCATAATGTAATCTACAAGCTTCTCAACTTTTTATTAAAACTGGCCTCAAGAACACAGAGTTCCATGCAATCAATGAAGCTGTCTATAATAAGCAGGTTTGCCAACACACCAAAACCATTAACACAACAAAAAATAAGCAGTAAATTGGTCAGATTGAATAAACAGCAAGGTACACATAAACTAAAAGCTAAAATAAACAGGGGCTAGGGCTGTATAGTTAACAACTCTTACAACAGCCATCACTCTGTATGCATCCAAGCATCCTACAGTCCCAGGAATGCAAGTGGCAATCTCAGAGGCTGCATGAAACTGTTTACAATCCTTGCCAGAAGATAATATGTCAAATCACGCCAAATATGTTCTTCAGCATTCAGAATATCTTAAAACAGCTGTAAAGTTTACATTTGGATAGTTAGCCATAATGGAAATATATAAAGTAGATAAAATGCTAGTTGAATCTAGTTTAACAGCTGCTTACCTGTTTTCATTATGTGCAGTGCTACATAGATGATCCAAAGGAGTGAATATTTCATCTTATAGAAACTTGTTTTAAGATTAGGCAGAAGTGAAAAATTTCCCCAAGAAGCAAATCTGTCTTTATTTGAACTTGGTCTCTAATGTAGAGCAGGTAAAGTTGGAAACGACATTCCCAGAAAAATAAATCACACAACTCGATATCCACAACATCCAGCAGCACAGTAATCCCTGGCAGAACCAACACAAACACCACACACACACACACACCAACCCTGAACAGGGCAGCAATTCGTCAAGTGGTTGTTTACAGTATAATGAATGCAATTTTGCCTTAGGAATAAACGTATAACACGTTTTGATGTGCAAAATGGGTGCAGTATAGTGTACAAACAGCCTTGTCAAGCCCTGACTGCCCTGAGGGCCAGCCTCTTAGCACAAACTCTGATTCCAGTACAAGAGACAGTCAGTGGGGTAGCCTGGTGTGATGGAATCAGGGTTTGCTTAAATAGTGTATTCAACAGATGATCTGGCCTAACCCTTCCTATGGTGTGTGTGATTTGTGACCTTGCCTGACCCTTTGACACTCTGACAACTGAGCTTTTAGTACAATCCTAAGAGAGAGAAAATGTGTTCAGTATTGCCTCCTCAGTCTAGTGTGTGGTAGAGTGGTGAACAGCTTACTGCAGAGTGTTGTGACCATGCAGGACTGGACTTTGGGACCTCTGACGAGGCTGTTTTGTTCCCAGCTGATCTCTGGTGATCTGTGAAAGATTCGTGGGGGGGGGGGGGGGGGGTTGACATACTGTGTTTGATACTGTTAATGGAACATTTGGCTCTCTCAAATTCTCTCTCTCTCTCTCTCTCTCTCTCTCTCTCTCTCTATATATATATATATATATATATATATATATATATATATATATATATATATATATACAGTTGTGATCAAATTTATTCAACCCCTACTGAAATAAAGTGTTTTGGCCAGTTTGACATTGATTTTGATCATTTCAGTCATCTTATTTACAATTATATCAAAGAGGCACTTATAAATTAGACAAACATAACATAATATTTATGATGGAATAACCACAAATGTCTTTACTGTGCTCACATCATTATCAGTTTTATTCAACCCCCTAGTGACATTATTTTTTAGTACTTAGTACAACATCCTTTTCCAGTTATGACAGCTTTCAAGCGTGAAGCATAGCTTGACACAAGTGTCTTGCAGCGACCTATGGGTATCTTAGCCCATTCTTCATGGGCAAAAGCCTCCAGTTCAGTCACATTCTTAGGCTTGCGCACTGCAACTGCCTTCTTTAGGTCCCACCAGAGGTTCTCAATTGGATTTAAGTCTGGTGATTGCGATGGCCACTCTAGAATGTTCCAGCCTTTCATGTTCAACCATGCTCTAGTGGACTTGGATGTGTGCTTCGGATCATTGTCCTGTTGGAAGGTCCAACGTCTCCCAAGCCGCAGGTTTGTGACTGACTCCATCACATTTTCCTCCAAGATCTCCTGGTACTGAAGGGAATTCATGGTACCCTGCACACGTTTAAGCTTTCCTGTACCATTAGAAGCAAAACAGCCCCAAAGCATAATTGACCCCCCGCCATGCTTCACAGTAGGCAAGGTGTTCTTTTGTTCATAAGCCTGGTTCTTCCTTCTCCAAACATAGCGCTGGTCCATTGTCCCAAACAGTTCTAATTTAGTTTCATCTGACCACAGTACACTGTTCCAAAACCTTTGTGGCTTGTCCACATGACTTTTGGCATACTGCAGTCGACTTTTCTTGTTCTTTGGAGTCAGCAAGGGGGTGCGTCTGGGCGTTCTGGCATGGAGGTCATCGTTATGCAGTGCGCGCCTTATTGTCTGAGCTGAAACTTCAGTGCCCACATCTGACAGGTCTTTTTTCAGTTCCTTAGCAGTCACGCGGGGATTTTTCTCCACATTACGCTTCAGGTAGCGCACAGCAGTCGCGGTCAGGATCTTCTTTCTGCCACGACCAGGTAACGTTTCCACAGTGCCCTTTAACTTGAACTTGCGAATGATACTACCGATAGTGTCTCTTGGAATATTTAACAACTTCGCAATCTTTTTATATCCATTGCCATTCTTGTGAAGAGCAATAACCTCTTCTCTTGTCTTCTGGGACCATTCTCTTGCCTTCACCATGCTTGGAAACACACCAGTAGATGTCTAGAAGGAGCTGAGTATCACAGTCCTTTTAAATCTGCCTAATTGGTGCTTATCATGCTTGATTGCTGCTCGTTGACATCCACAGATGTTTTCAATACCTGATGGAAAACACTGGAATGAACCTCTGTTCTTAGGAGTGGTAGTCGTAAAGGGGTTGAATAATTGTGTCAATGAAGAAATCACAAAAAGGCCATTTAATACTTTATGACAAAAAAAATTGATGCTATCTTAGTTGCATTTAGTTCTTTAACAAGTCCTTGTAAGATTTCATTATGAACACAATTACAAATGTGCACTGAATTCCATAAAACCCTTCGCAGCATTGGGGGTTGAATAAATTTGATCACAACTGTGTATATATATATATATATATATATATATATATATATATATATATATATATATATATATATATATATATATATATATATATATATATATACATACTACCGTTCAAAAGTTTGGGGTCACCTAGACAATTTTGTGTTTTCCCTGAAATCTCATACTTTTATTTATCAAATGAGTTGCAAAATGAATAGAAATATAGTCCAGACATTGACAAGGTAGAAATAATGTTTTTTTTTTTTTTTTTTTGAAATCATTTTCTACTTTAAACTTTGCTTTCGTCAAAGAATGCAAATGCACATAACAAAGAATGTTAATTTGCTGAGGTAATCTGGAGAAATTTCACCCCATGCTTCCAGAAGCCGCTCCCACAAGTTTGATTGGGTTAATGGGCACTTTTTTCGTACCATACGGTCAAGCTGCTCCCACAACAGTTCAATGGGGTTGAGATCTGGTGACTGCGCTGGCCACTCCATTACCGATAAAACACCAGCTGCCTGCTTCTTCTCTAAATAGTTTGTGCATAATTTGGAGGTGTGCTTTGGGTCATTGTCCTGTTGCAGGATGGAATTGACTCCAATCAAGCGCTGTCCACAGGGTATGGCATGGTGTTGCAAAATGGAGTGATAGCCTTCCTTGTTCAAAATCCCTTTTACCTTGTTCAAATCTCCCACTTTACCAGCACCAAAGCAACCCCAGACCATCACATTACCTCCACCATGTTTGACAGATGGTGTCAGGCACTCTTCCAGCATCTTTTCAGTTGTTCTGCGTCTCACAAATGTTCGTCTGTGTGATCCAAACACCTCAAACTTTGATTCATCTGTCCATAACACTTTTTTCCAGTCTTCCTCTGTCCAATGTCTGTGTTCTTTTGCCCATATTAATCTTTTTTCTTTTATTAGCCAGATATGGCTTTTTCTTTGCCACTCTAACCTGAAGGCCAGCATCCCGGAGTCGCCTCTTCACTGTAGACGTTGACACTGGCATTTTGCGGGTACTATTTAATAGGGGTGACCTGCAATAGTCGCTGATTGGACTATAGTCGACTATACCCCCTAGTCGACTATGAACGTCATAGTCCAATGTACCATTCTAACTGCAAGGGGGTGCCCAAGGATGCAGCTAAGCATTAGTTGTTTCATGAAATGTCTTTGTTTTCGTTATATATAGCCTTTTGTCAAATAAAATCATCCTAATTTCTGTTAATAAATATTTAAAAATGTTTTTATAGGCATTTTCCTTACTACACATTAATAAAGCACACCCTGCCCAATCCAAACGAGGGGAGCTGAACGCGCTACAGAATACGCAGCATCTGCCGAGATTATAATGGCTACTAAGAAACTTAAAAAGTATTTTGATAAAGATAAAGATGAATCAAACAAAGTAAAGTGCAAGTTATGTCATCAACGTTGTTTCGGTCGTGTCGTCTCGTCGCGGTGCGTCTCGGCAAGTAGGCCTATAAACATTTTTTGTTTGCGATATAGACCTACGCAATGCGCACTGACAGTTAATGTTCTCTAATGTTTCATAAAAAATTTATGAGTAAATAAATAAAAGTTGAATAAAGCCAACCTACCCTGTTTATTCATTTATCTGAGTGTTTTAGGTTTTTACTTTGAAGAGGAAAAAAGTCCTGAATGAGAACGCGATCCCGTTTAAGGTGCTCAAATAAATAAATAAATAAACCCGATTCGACTATTAGTCGACTAAAGGGAAAAGCTGACGAATCAGATTCGACTATGAAAATCCTTAGTTGAATACACCCCTACTATTTAATGAAGCTGCCAGTTGAGGACCTGTGAGGCGTCGATTTCTCAAACTTGAGACTCTTAATGTACTTGTCTTCTTGCTCAGTTGTGCAGCGGAGCCTTCCACTTCTCCTTCTCCTCTGAAGGGAGTAGTACACACCATTGTAGGAAATCTTCAGTTTCTTGACAATGTCTCACATGGAATAGACTTCATTTCTCAGAACAAGAATAGACAGTTGAGTTTCAATTGAAAGTTGTTTTTTTTCTGGCCATTTTGTGAGTTTAATCGAACCAACAATTGTAATGCTCCAGATTCTAAACTAGCTCAAAGGAAGATCAGTTTTATAGCTTCTCTAATCAGCAAAACTGTTTTCAGCTGTGCTAACCTACTTGCACAAGGGTTTTCAAGGGTTTTCTAAATATCCAATAGCCTCCTTACAGAGTTAGCAAACACAATGTACCATTAGAACACTGGAGTGATGGTTGTTGGAAATGGGTCTCCATACATCTATGTAGATATTGCATTAAAAACCAGATGTTTACAGCTAGAATAGTCATTTACCACATTAATAATGTATAGAGTGTATTTTTGAAAACAGCTTTTCTTTCAAAAATAAGAACATTTCTAAGTGACCCCAAACTTTTGAACGGTAGTGTGTATATAATGTATGTGACCCCTAGTGTACTACAGACCCATGACACTTCCCTAACCTCCCTTTCTCTCTCTCTGTCTCTATCCCTCTCTCTCTTTCAGTGTTCCAGGAGAAGCCAGATATCCCCCCAACCCAGGCTCAGGCTGCCGCTCGGCTGATCCCTGCAGAGAGCTACTCGTACATGACCTCCATCCTCTGCCTCCTTCGCAACAGAGCCTTCATCCTCCTCATCATCAGCTATGGTGTGTCCCCAATGCCACCAACACCATTACTTCAGGGTTACTCTACCTCAGGGTCACTCACCCATCTGGAATAACCCGGACTTTACAATTAATAAAAAAACATTAAATTATCTATCATGGGCTAATAAGGGAATCACACACCTAAAACATCTGTATAACAATACCACACTGATGTCACTACCACAAATAACCCAGAATTACGGAATCGAAAGAACTCAGTTCTTACAATATCACCAGTTAAGATCACTCATCAGTTCAAAAATCAATCCAACTACTCTAGCCCTCTCTACACCAATCTCAGAACTTCTTAACATTAATACAGCAAATAAAACATTATCCAAAATATATAAAATTATATCTCAATTAAATCTTAACATGAGCCTACCGTATAAGCAATGGGAAGAAGATTTATCATCAACTTTTAATACCAACTTTTGGATACAGATATGTAATAATAACTATAGCATTATCACAAATACTAATTTACAGCTAATCCAGTATAAAGTTATCCACCGAGTACACTATACCACATACAAAATGTATAAAATGGGATTCACAAACTCACCAAACTGTACACACTGTAATCAGAACACTGTTGATAATTATATCCATGCTATGTGGCACTGCACTCCAGTTAACCTGTTTTGGAATGAAGTCACTACTCATCTATCTCAAGCACTAAATACCCAAATTCATCCAACACCTTCATTATGCCTACTAGGGGACATATCAACCATTAGCACAACACCACAAAACAATAGAACAATCCTAATGTCGCTAGTCATTGCCAAAAAAGTCATCCTCATGAATTGGAAAACAAAAAATAACATAAACATCAATCACTGGAAAAATCTTCTAATATATTATATCCCCCCAGATACACACTTAGAGCCTACCATAAATACAGATACAGACTTAATCTAGACACAACTAACTCAAATATTACATCACAACATAAGCAAATTCAACTGTAGCAAACAAATCACAAGTTCATGATTAAAGTACATTTCTATCTTTTTATAAGCAATATGGTATATTATATATTATTGTATTATGTTATATTATAATATACTATATTGCACTATATTATACCATATACATATTATATATCTGTATAACCCCCTCTTCCTTTTGTTTCTGTCCCCCTTTACACCCCCCCTTTTCTTCTCCCTTTATACCCCCCCTCCCCCCCCATTTAAAATGTGCTAAATTTATATATGTTTTTATGATTGAATAAACAATAAACAATAAAGTATCAATAGTCCTCCGAAGAGGGGGGGTGGTGGTGGGAAAAAAATAAAAAAAATAAAAAAAAGGGTTACTCTGCTTAATGGTTCAGGGTTACTCTCTGACTTGTTTTCCATAGGGTTCAGAGTGAAATGAACACAAATTATACATGATTCCTGTAATTTAATCAACTTCTTATCTTGACTAAATCTTAAAGGGTGGGGTTAAAGCATGTGCTCTTTTTGACATGCTCACATGCTGTTGCTGTGATGTTGGCTAAAATGGCCCTACAGCTTTAGTGTTGCTGTTGATAGTCACACTGACTCAGTGATATAAGCTCGTCATAATAAGGGCCCTATCATCCTAAAGCCACTGTAGCACTAAAAGAAAGATAATTAAACTCTTATCCTTTACTCTCTTTCATTTGGTCAGATATTATGCTTCTGTTAAATTGTTACTACGTTTAATGTATACATACATGCATGTACATTGGCACACACACACAGCTGTGGCACTATAAGAACCATGATTTCTTACGTGGTTTATTGCTGATTAGATAAAGTGCATTTATAGAATCCTGCATATGCATTTAAATAATCCTGTAATTCGGGTAGCTTGTAGGCCATGCTCAGAGAGAAAGCTGCAACCTCATCCATAAGCTAAAGATTACTTGAACAGAATGACTTGTGTTGTACATTACTTACGAGCCGTGTTGAGTCCCGTGTTACCATCCCTGGTCTCTGATTGGTTTCTACTCCTGTCTGTTGTGCACTCAGGGTTGAACGTTGGCTGTTTTTATGCTGTCAGTACATTGCTCAACAGGATGATCATTGAATACTACCCAGTAAGTCCTGATTCTTTCTCCACTCTTCACTCCACTGCATGCAAGTCAACCATTTACTTACTCTAGAAAATTATTAATATATTAATATATACTTTCAATATTTTCACTATACCACAAACAGATGTACAGAGTATAACACTTTTAGCAGGCCATCATGTACTCTAAGTGAAAGCACTTGGATACACACGTGTGTATCTAGCCACGGCCTTGGGGTTTTTGTAAGCAGGACTCTAGAGTCTCTTCTACGCACAGCTGCACATGCTGGTTCTCACACTGTGTCCTCTGCACATGCTCAGTTTGTGGAACATGCCTGAAAACCTGTTGCCTTTTGGCAAAGTTTGATGTTTTCAGTGTAAAATGGACTATTAATGTGAAGTGTGTAGATTTTGGAGGGGGGGGGGGGGTGGTTGAGGGTTATGGGGTGTTTATTCTGCTGCCTGCAAACACAGTGCCTGCTCTCCTGGTCTGCTGAGTGAAGCCCTGATCGTTTCTGACTACTTACAAGAAGTTTATGAGATTAAACCAAAATCAAAAGTTCAGGTCTTCAGGAGTCCTGGTCATGTGTATCCTTGTTTAGTTCTTTTTTAGCTTCATTTTTTTTGTTCTTTTTCCTGTCTCAGCTACAAATATTCCTGAACTGGGTAAAGTTATGTTGTAGAATACCAGTCCATGGGCTCAGGTGTACTTTGTCTCATTGGTGGACCTAAAACTGGGTTTTCAGCATTCAGCATTCAGGTTTGTCTGGACTGCAGGTGTTTGACCAGTGAGTAAATGCATTGCTCCTGTTTGTAGGGTGAAGAGGTGAATGCGGGAAGAATCGGCCTAACCATCGTTATTGCTGGAATGGTCGGCTCTCTTATCTGTGGAATCTGGCTGGACAGATCCAAAACCTACAAGTAAGCCAGTGTTTACAGTACAAGCTGAGGCCATAACCCCTGCACAGCCTGCTGTGTAGCACTGCAACAGTGTATGCGTGTGTGTTGCACACATACGTGTTTGTGGATGTATTTGTGTTCATGTGTACCCACTTGTGTGTTTGTCTCCGTGTGGCTTAACTTTGTATTTTTTTATCAGCTAAGCCTACATTTCTGTTTTCTTTTTCAGTCTTGCTCTTCTGGGCAAGATGTGAATAAAACAGGCAGGATGATTAAAACAATTAAATGAACCCACATTTGATATTCCTCACACGGGCACCAGCATCCTACCAGAACCAACACTGAAATTACATATGTGCAATTGATTCAATTGTGACATATACAGTATATTGTGTATGTGTGTATGTGTGGTGTGTGTATGTGTGTGTGTGCTTGTTTATTTATTTATATATATATATATATATATATATATATATATATATATATATATATATATATATCTATCTCAGTGGGAAACCGTCAGAGCCCTATTCGCCTAAAATATTCTTAAAACATAAATATATATAATATACTTTATCCAATATTATTTTATCTACTTACAGTTTGACAATCGACATCTAAACAATTACAGAAATATAAGCAAATAAATGATTCACCCGTGTCTATTCAATCTGTGTTGGAAGATGAGGGGTTAAGTGGAAGCCTGTGAGCCTGTGTCTCCCCCTATCAGGACTGTGATGCCAGCGCAATACCAGTTTCAAATGACAGCAAAATTGACCAATCATATCTTCCCTCTTAGTGGGCGGGCTTAACTGTATGATAATTTCCGCCCGCTGTGGCGACGCTAGCTGTCGTTAGCGTACCACCGCTAGCTAGTTTCGATTCAGTCCTTTGATGCCCTCGTGCGCGTTGTTTACATATTCCGCTCCCGAGGAACACAGAGCTGTGAACCTTATTTTGTTGGAACCTTATTTTTTATAAGAAGTTATCTAGTACATAGGGCTGGGTATTGATTCAAATTCCAGAATCGATCCGATTCCGATTCTGAAGATTAAGAATCGATTTTTTTCGATTTAATCCGATTTAATCGATTCGATCCGATTCGATCCAATTCGGGGTTTAGTGTTATTAAAAATGTATTTGAGCTGTTTCCTGACTGTGTACAGAAGCAACATGTTAAAACAAGTATTATATCAATATTAATCAGCAAATAGTTACTGGTAGTTGGTAGTTACTGATGGCTGGAAGACTGGTGAAAAGGGTCATCATAAATCTACCTTCAAGAAAGGTAATCCAGGACAATAAACAGAGGACATCTTTGAGGTGTCTATATCTGCAACAGTGGGCTCCTACTGGGACACTAACCAGTGCATTATTATTATGATTGAAATAATTAAGAATTCACCCAAATTCTGTTGCTACCAAATGCATTTTTATTTTAAAAGTGCTCACACTTAATAAACTGAAAGTATAAAATGTAAACGTGTATTTTTCTTTAAAGTGAGAATATAAGAACAGTACTCTCACGTTACGGTCCCCGACCCCTCTGTTTTGGGCGTGTTAACGTCGTCTGCGTCTTTGGGCGTGTTAACGTCGGTGTATCTCCGTGGGTGCGGGTGCGTCTTGTGATAGTCCTCACCTGTGGCTCGTCTCGTAATCATGTGGGGTTGATGTGGTTTGTCTATTTAATTTGCGCTCGCGCAGCGTCCTGTGCTCGTCGTTGTTTGAGTCACATGTTCTATGTAAATGTGTTTTATGTGCGCTGTCTGCGCTTCGGTAAATGTAATAAACGTAACGATTTGGAAAGTGCAAAGGATTCTGTCTCGTCCATCGCCTTGCGCCCAACGTTACAAGAACATTTTAAACTTTTTTTAAACTGTAAAAACACTGGGTAAACGGTCAGTGACACGGACTGTAAATAGTCACTGACATTGGATAAACTGTCCTTCTGTTTTTAGATTTCCGATTTGACTATTGTCGTTACCGGCACTGTCCGACGCCAAGTCGTTTTACAGTTAGTTAGACCGAGCACGCCTGCGTGAATTCAGTGACGAGGCGGGGGTAAAAGTTCACTAAAAAAGCGATCTTTGGACGTACGAATCGATAATCAGATCATCATATGCGAATCGATTCTGAATCGGAAAATCGATTTTTTCAACACAGACCTACTAGTACATATATTATTGTTTATTGCGTTTCTAAAGCTGTACTGTCGTCTCAATTTTAAATTTTTTTTTTTAGGAGAGGAAACTAATTTTTTTCGGGGGGGTGGGAGCGGGCCCAGGTATAATGGTCACGGTTCACTACTGATATATATATATATATATATATATATATATATATATATATATATATATATATATATATAATTGCATATTTTATATATGTGTATATATATATATATATATATATATATATACATATATAAAATATGCAATTTCATCATCACTGGGATCATGGATACATGGATACAAGGCTGATGAATGAAAAGATAACCCACTCTGCATCTTAGCTTCACTAATTACTCGTGAAATACATTATCAGTATGAGACCAAATTGCAGTGCTTATTTTGTCTTGTCTGTAACAAAGCAGCAGGCAGCATATCTGACCAGATTAAAACAAATAATGGCTAAATGATCAGCAGATCGATAGCAATGTTCACATCGATGGTGTCAAAAGACCAGTGGTACTGAGGATTTTCTCTCATGCTCTCCATTTACATGTATTTCCATGTGAATTATTAAGTAGCAGTGAGCAGGGCTAATGGCCTTTGCTCTGTTGGCTCTGGTTCTAAGTGCATTGTAAGCACTGCAATTTGATTTATGTTCTGATTTATTTCATTAAAAATAGCAGACAAAAACAGCAGTTTTGTTTTTACACTTGCCAGATTTTTCATCTCGGTAATGACTGAAATCACACATGATGGTGATGAAAATGAAATGGCAAGGAGCTTTTTTTTTATTTATTTCGATTTTTTATATTTGTCACAAATGAATCATATTTGTAGGGAAAATTAAATTGCAAATACAGCTGTTTCAATTTTCACTCTGGCAGGATATTTGTGTGCATGTATGGGAACAATAACAGCATGTGTTGATTTGCATTTTCATTTTACTGTTTTGATTACAATACCTTTTTGAGCTGAATCTCCCTCCCATACACAGTGTACTGTTATGAGGAAACCTTTTGAGTGAAGCATTTGTATCCTTTTGAACATTTATAAAGATTCTTAGAAAGCATTAAAAAAATTGTGAACAGGTTCTTCGAGGAGATTAACAGTATTTGTAGAGCAGGTTGTAAGTTTGCATAGTGTTCTCAACTTTCTTTCCTTTCTTTTTTTCTTCAATCTCTGGCGTAACTCATCTCCCTGCTTGCCCCGCCCCTTACCCCACCCATTTCACAGACAGACAACATTCTTGGTGTATGTGATGTCACTGGTGGGTATGCTGGTATATGCCTTCACTCTAAATTTGGGCCATTTGTGGGTGGTCTTCCTCACCGCTGGGACACTTGGGTAAAGCTTCTCATCCTTCTCATTGCAACATGCATTTTTATGTTTGTTTGTGTTTTTGCTTTGTATAAGTCCATGTATGCTAAATGGAAATGCACTCTGTGGCATCTCAGATCACTTAATCTTTTAAACTTCCCTAATGTCCCGGTTTCTTGGAAGAAAATATTTATTTATATATTATTTATTATTTATTTAATATATATTTATTTCTTAATACATCTAGGTTTTTCATGACTGGCTATCTGCCTCTGGGATTTGAGTTTGCAGTGGAGCTCACATACCCAGAGTCTGAGGGAACATCCTCTGGCCTGCTCAACTGCTCTGCTCAGGTGTGTGTGTGTGTGTGTGTGTGTGTGTGTGTGGGGGGGGGGGGGGGGGGGGGCACTGTGATCCTTGCTCCCATTTCCTAGGCCTCAAAATTGACATCCAGCATCTCTAGTTTAATCACAGCAAGCTATTTCTCATACTCAATTGTAGCTCTTGGCCAATCAAAAGCAATTGTAATATATCTTGTTTTGTCATTTGTGTTAAAGCAGAGCTGTCTAGGAGATTTTAGCTCCTTCCCTAACTTAACACACCTGATGCACTTAATCAAGGCCTTGAGTCCATCTCTGAAGAAACTACATTATGCCGTTTGCAATTATAGTTATTATGAAGCTCTTCAGTATGACTGGTGATCAATGTCGGTGTCAAGTGTCTTGGTATGTTTTCTCTCTGAGGGGACAGAGCACCATCTGCTGGCCAGCAAGGTTAAATTGCATCCTAAGTCTCAGTTAATTTATTTAGCATGTGACTGTGTGTTTGCTTGTCTGTGGTTGTGTCTTGTGCTCGTGTGTGCGTGTGCGTGTGCGTGTGCGTGTGCGTGTGTGTGGTTGTGTCTTGTGCTTGTACGCTTGGGTGAGACTTCTCATTGCAGGTGTTTGGGATCATCTTCACCATCTGTCAGGGGAAGATCATCGATAGTTTCAGCATGCTGGCTGGAAACCTTTTTCTCTGTGCCTTCCTTTTTCTAGGGACAGTTATAACAGGTACAACTTTCCTCTTAGCCAGACCAGCTGTCTGAGTCTGGTTGTGTGTCTGAGTATCTATACTAAACACCATTGTCACTGATCATCAGTAAACAGGAAGTTCCTTTTCTTTTTTTCAGCTTCAGTCATCTATGTTGATATGAGATGAAAGAATACCTGCTCCTTCTTTGATCTGATTGATGTCGTGACCTCTCTTCTTTTCAGCATTTATCAAATCTGATTTACGCAGGCAGAAGGCCAACCAGATAGCCAACACAGCTGTAAGTACTCAACGCATTTAATCAAACTATGTCGGTACATTTGACTGTAAATGAATGATTAATTACTGTAGCTTAATTGTGTGTGTGTGTGTGTGTGTGTGTGTGTGTGTGTGTGTGTGTGTGTGTGTGTGTGTGTGTGTGTGTGTGTGTGTGTGTGTGTGTGTGTGTGTGTGTGTGTGTGTGTGTGTGTCCTGGGGGTCAGTGATGGTGTATTGTGTTTGTTCATGAGGTCGCAGGTGTTTCCAGTTTTACAGCTCAGCATCTGTCTCTGTGTGTCCTGTGCAGCTGTTCCCATTGTCTGCTCTGCATTTCCTTTCCTTCCTTCTTCACTCTTTCTTGTCTATTAAAATCTCACTGTTTTGATGTTCTTCACTTAAAACTTGAAAAATCCTGCTAGTCCCAGCATGCTCTGTTTGTGCTACCACATGAAGCTCAATGTCTGTTACCCCTCCTTGCACCCCTCTCACACCCCTCTTACACCCCTCACATCCCAAATCCCACCCTTGCTCCTTCCCCTGCCCTCCCTCACCCTAGGCCGCAGCCAATCATCAGGACTACGGTGCCGTGGCTCCAATTATGTCCTCCCGGTTCTGATCAGTAATCGCTGCTCCTCCTGCTTTTACCGTATTGTGACTGGGGACAGGTATACCCCACTTCATACCCGCTCACACGCAGTTCACCGCTCTTCATACCCGCTCAAGCAAAGCTACACCGCGATTAATACCCACTCACACACTCCTCACCTAGTTTGATCTTTGCCTCTCTGACAGTGTTGTGCAGATCACACAAAAAAACACCTGCTTTGACGTGCATGTTTGAAAATTTTGCATATTGCAAAGGATTAACTAATCGCACCACTTTGCTTTGTTTGTTTTCTTAAGATTTCCAGAAATATATGTTAGTTATTATTCATTTTAATATTCGTTGTATTTAGGGTAATCTCAATAGCTATTTTGTGTCGATATGTTTTCTGTTTACAGGAAAATGTGAATGGATCGGCCCTGGGTTCTCCTATTGTGCCTGCTACCAAGTTGTAAACATATCATCACAAACTGTAAACATACACAGGCACAAACATGAAACATGCACTTATACTGCCACTCAAACTAAAGAAATCATGACCATTCAACTTCTTGACTGTGTGTGTGTGTGTGTGTGTGTGTGTGTGTGTGTGTGTGTGTGTGTGTGTGTGTGTGCTTCAGACAGTGCTTCTGTCTGTTATATCCACAAGCTTATTAATTATTAATGTGATTTTAACTTTTTAACACATTTTCCAACATACCTCGTATATATAAATGAACAGTTTTTAGCCTGTGTAAAAACTGGATGATGGGATTAACTTCTGAAAAGCCTTTACTGGCTGTGTAGATTTTTTGAGAGCTGGAATAAGACATGAATTGACTGATGGGTCTGTGAGAGTTCAGTTCAGAAACAAACTCAATCCAAACTGTGTTTCACAGGAGCTGTGTTTCCAAAGCCACAGAAATGTCCCCATTGAAACACTAAAACAATAAATGTTTACAGGCATTTGTGAGGCTACTCTATAGTCACTTTGCCTTAAATGGTTTTTCAGTGTTGTAAATTTGTACTGGAGATCTACAGTATTTCGCTTATATAACCTGCTGGATGTGTTTAATGTTGGCTGCTGGAAGACATCGCCATACACTTACCCTTAAAGTCCCTTTTTATACCCTTACTTCATCTGTCAGGAGTCTGAGGTTGACTTATAAAGGACCTTTTCAGATCTTGTATCTGCTGTATGAAATGTGGAACAAACTTCCTCTGTCTATGAGCACTTCCAAACACACAGGGCAGAATTCTGTCCTGTGTGTCACAACCTTCTAGGTCTTGACCTTCCTAGAACTTACATGTCAGACCAGCACTTCGCAGCCCAGTGTCTGCATAGCACCTAATCTAGGACACAGCACTTTTTATGTTGTGCGTCCCATTTTGTAAAGGTGTTTCTGTTTACTTGATTTCTTTTTTGGGTAACAGAGAAAATTGTAGCTGATTTGTTTACACAATCTATTGTGAGCATATTGTTATACCATATACAGCATTTACATTTTGTTTAGATTTAAAAAATAATTATATAACTAAGTGTTTTTCATTTCAGTTCACACATTTTAAGACAGCATTATTTTTCACTACTATATAACATCAGGGAAATTACATTTCATGTCCAGAGTATGTCATGTGAGGCGCTCCGGGCATGTCCAACTGAAAGACCCGGAAAAGACCCAGGACGGGCTGGAGAGATTATATATTTCGGCTGTCCTGGGAACGCCTCTGTATCCCCCCAGAAGAGCTAGAAGAGGTGGCTGGGGAGAGGGAAACCTGGGCCTCTTTGCTTAGGCTATTGCCCCCACGACCCAGACCCGGATAAGCGGATGAAAATGGATGGATGGATGTCCATCACTAAAGTTTCATGTATGAAGGTAGACTCCTTAAAACCATGATACTTCTGAGGAAAATATTTCACCTAATAGCACTGTGACCCAGTACACGTGAATCAACAGAGGCAGCAGATGTAACCCTCTTTAAATAGTGCTTTGTAAGGGGTTTTCTTATTTTTCGAACAGTGTGCAGTTCACATTTTCTACAAAAAGCAGAACCAGAGGCCACAGATGGAGGAGATGCGAATGAGATGGTTGGCGAGGGATAAAAGCTCTGGACAAGCTGCAGACCTGCAACTACTATTTAGCAGAAGTTGCATACATGCATTTGTGTAGAGTGCGACTGGTCTCCAGCAAACTGAAAGAAATCAAATACAGAAAATGTTGGCAGTCTGGCCATAAGTGCTGTGTTCTGCCTGCTGTCTGGGTTCTTGTCCAGACTGTTAGTGTGTGGGAGCAACGTACCAATGTATCTGTGTTTCAGCCTGGTTCTGGGGTTTGCCAGGGTCCAGCCTGTTGTGAGACTCACACTTTCAGCATTTCTGAGGAACAGGGTGTGCTAGCACTCTTGGCTGAATTTCTTGTGGTCTGAGAATGTTTTTAGAGATGGCCACCTTCACACTATGTTGTTTTTCTTGCCAAATACTGAAGATTCTGAATACTGAAAAGTCTCTGATGGAAGTAGCTCATGCATGCTAGAGAAAAGCCAAACCAAAACAGGTGCTATTTCAAACGGGGGGGGGGGGGGGGGGGGGGGGGGGGGGGGGGGGGATGGGTCATTTGTCAACGGTGCTGTGAAGTGTTTTGAAAAAGAACTGAGAATTAAAAAACTAAAAAACTATTAATAGTGGTTAAAAAACATTAAAACTGGTGAAGCCTAATATTGATGAGGTGACGTTGACGACTCCTTAACAACCTTGTTTACTGTATAATCTATATAATCTGTGTAATCTAGACTGTAGTGATTGTAAAAATGAAATTGGCAATTGTACACAAAACCTTTAGAGCCACGCTGGAAACAACTGGACACATTGGCTAACTAAACTCAGTGAAGGACTCCGGTCTTCCAGCTAGCATCTGTAATCTTATTTAATGGAAATAGTTGTTTCAAATTCTGTGAAATGACTTCATTAGTGCACCTTAACGAGCTGTGTGATACCCCGGGTAATGTTATGAAAGGACATTAATTAACGCTTTACATGGTCTGAACAGTCCTAAATGAATCCTTCAAACACTCTAGATTTGGGCTTAATGTGTGTAGGGGGTTGATTTCATACAGCTTTACATTTACACATGACATTATTGCTGTTGTAAGAAATAAGACCGTAATGTCCATGTCGAGTATCTTTTTTTTTCTTTTTTTTGAAAATCAGGAAATGTTTCTGAATTCATAGAATGTTTGTTTCAGGGAATAAGTCTAAACTATTTGAATGTAAATAACAAACTGTGATTGATGGTTTCTAACATTCTTTTTCTGTTCTTAAGACTTAATGTCCTTTCACAAACATTTTTGCTGTAGATGGATCATAAAGATTTTTCAAAGGGTGCCATAAAAAGTGATGGTATATGCATTCTGTAACATTTTGAGTGAAAGTGATTTGTGTTACTATCCATATCTACCATTTTACAATAAAATAAAATGCAATAAATAATTCATTTTTACAATCAGACTTCTCTGTTGGGCTTTTTAAAAATCTGATGGTATTAATAATCTCTCAGGGTTTTAAATATGACAATCTAATGATGAAATATGGTAGTTATTAAATGTTGAATTTGCAGAAGTATGCTATTGCTTCAAGTCTGTCTGTCTTTGAGCTGTTAGGCAACACTGTAGGTACTGTTACAGCACTATAGATTTGTTGATTGAAAATTCAGTGTACAGGTACATGTAACCTGTTTATAACTTGAAATCTGTCTTATGTGATCACAAACACAAACTGTATGTCCCAAAGCTAATGCAGAATTCACCATTGACCATATTTTCAATATTCAGCTTTAATTTTCATTATTCATATTCATTTTTTCACCTACTAGAATTGAAACATTCTTGCCTTTTTTTTTTATCAAATGTGGTGTAAATGTGATCTGCTATCTGTATGGAAGCTGAAGATCTTGCAGTACCATCACTTGACATTGAGTGGCGCCCTGGATTTGTGTAGAATTCTTCCCAGAGTTAAGTGCAAGAGTTAACATGACAAGTTTCAATACATCTTTAATGCAGTGAGCCTTATAGAAAAGATTGACAGCATTTGTGATCGATATGACAGCATTTATGATAGCATATAATCTATAAAAAAACATCTTATTCACATTTTAATAGCAGGGTTTGCCCATAAGAATTTCATAATTATATACTTTAAAAAAAAAAAAAAGAAGCAATTTTAAAAGGCAGAGAGATATCAAGTGGAGATTTAAACTTCTATTTAACACATTCAAAAAGAAAACAAAATGGGTTTTTATACACCTGATGAAACGCTTCTTCACCAAATATTTAAGAGTGCATTTAAAAGGGCATCAAAACATATAAACAGCCACAGGTCGCCCCAGTCCAAGCAAAACACTGGATTCAATTTGACCACTAAAGGTTCATGTATAGTAGATCAATTTGGGCCAGAGACAAGGCGGAGCTAGGCGTCACAATGCCAGCACTGACCAAAAATAAGAAGCCACACCAACAACTGACTTGTGATTCAGGCCACAGACAGGAAGGTGTCAGTTAGTTTTCATTTACATTAGATTTATATGTATCAACACTTTCTTAATTCATTTTACATTCTGAATTTTCTTTCTGAATTTTACTTGTCTCTGTACTGTAAAAACAGGAATTATTGTCTTATTTCTGATTGTTTCTTTAAAGTGTACATTATTGGTTTTTATTGAAGTTCTGATTTTAAAATGATATAGCTGCAAGTTGGTTCCCATCCCATTTGGATAATTAAAATTGAAAAAAAAAATTGTTCAATGTGAAATATTTTACTAGGCACAGTGAGCTAGCCATTTGCTTGGACTCCAGAGCTCTCTGATCTGTGGCAAACTAGCATGTGCATGAACTTGTGCATGTGCATGCGCTTAAAGCTGACATCAAAGGCTGTTCTGACTTATTTTCAGTTTTCCGCACATTTGCCTGTTTGCGGCGCTGGTATGCTTGCCCTAAGGCACACGTAGAGGTCTGATTGTCTGCACAGCATCATGGATAGCAATTCACGGGTTTAAACAGGCACACCTAATGCAAGCTTGGCTAGCAGAATAACAACGATGCAGCATAGCACTGTGGGTTAGTTGGCAGGAGCGAGGGGATGAAACGCAGGGTGGAAATGGAAATCCGGTTTGTTCGAGCAAGGGGCGTTTTGGCTTCGGTTCCGGTGGACCCATCGACCCTCTCTGCTCTAGCACGTTTGATTGTACATATAGCAATGAACTGGTGTGGAAGAATGACATATTGTTCAGAGCCATGAATGGTGGAGGGTCCAGGGTAGAGCAGAAAGCCCCCTGAATGAGAACAGGGAAGAATGGTGAAGATTACACTTTGTTCAGGACTGTGTTCAAGGACCAGTGTTGGTCTGGGTTAGCATCCACTGCCAAGCTTCTGATTAGTGCTCTCCCAGGTCCAAAACACCTGATTTAGATCTTCAGGTAACTTCATAAACTGCTGTTGGTTTGACTCCGAGTCAAGGAAACACTCAAAGTGTGTGAAGGAAACACACTGTGGCCAACAGCGTCAAAAAGGCATCTTAGCACCACTTCACATTGGCTAAGATGTTATGTTTTTCTCTTAAAAGTGCACAATGAAATTGGTTATTACAGCTGTGAATGACAAAAATGATACAAATACTCTTGAACAAAACATTTTGGTCCCCTCGAGGTGGAATGCCGCTGTATTTAGATTTCATCTACATCAATCACTATCATTATTCAGAATTTATCTAAATCAATTCATATTCTTTTCATTTTACAAAGGTATATATGGAAAATAAATAAATACTATTAATCTATTACAGCCTGTTCCAGCACACCCATCCTTCTTACTAAACATAAATAAAACTGATCAGTCCCAAGTCATGAGCCAGTCATGGAAAACTATCTGGCCTGCTCATTGGATGCTGACAAAATCTTAGCCACGCCCTGAAATAATTTATAAATATTGAAATTTCACACTGGTGAGGTCAACAAGAGCCTGCTGTCCTATCACAATAGATAAATGCACATCATGAGGTGTTGGCCATTGGGAATTTATATATATATCATAAAGGAAGGTGGGAGAACAGGACAACCAGTCTACACAAAGTCAATTCTGCTGAAAGCAGTGGTGTTTACATACACTGAAGTACAGTTCCTCAAACCTCTTACAGTAGGTACTTTAATTCTGAGAGCTTTTACAGTAATTTCCTACCAGCGATTGCCTTTCTCACATGTATTGGGTGTTATAGGCTGTACATTTTTATGGATCTTAGCCATAGGTGCCATTTCGTGCCCATTATTGTGCAACAGTATTGCTTTGACAGCACGTCCCTTCACAAGACCAGCTCAAGCAACCACAATTATAAGAAATGCTCTCCAAAACCATTGCATGATGTCACACACACACACACACACACGTGTGTGTGTGTGTGTGTGTGTGTGTGTGTGTGTATTAAAATCATTTTGTGTGTCTTGTAAAGGAGAGGCCACTTTGCAGTTATTTCCTGACTGATTCGTCTTCTGTTGCAGTACAGAGGTTTTTGAGAATTTCTCCAAAACAGCCACATTGACCAAGTATTTTTATTTAATTACAATTATTTTTTATGTGCAAACTTTGCATCCCTCGTAATATACAATAGTGGATGCTCATAAAATAAATGATGCAGTATTTTTGTTCCTCAGTTAAAATCTGATCATGTGGTACATTTTTTGTTTCATGCCTTGATGATCAAATACTTGCTAAATGTGGCCATGACTGCTCAAGTGTTTTACAACTCAGCACCATTTAAACAGTCTCAGGTCATCTGATGACCAAAATCTCAAGAAAGACTGAAAATGATCTCATTACAAAACTGATCCAATCCAAGATTTTCCACATAGAAAAAAAAAAAACAATTACTCATAGAAATCTTGCAGCTTAGACTGAGAAATAGTTCAAAGGCAGAATTTATAAACCAAGTAGATATTTTAGTTTTTCAATTTTTACTGAACTGGTAAGAAGAAAACCAGAGTCTGATCTCTAGGACACAATGGATCTTAAAGGCTTCTGGTCATTCAAGACGGAACGTTAAGGCGATACACCTCTGTCGATGGCGTTTGCCGCCATCATTTACAGAGAGCAGTTGTCTTCCGTTCTCCGTCTGTAATCAAAAAACGCACGATTGTTCGACTGAATCTCCTGTTGGCACTGTCCTATGCTCTGTGTGTGTACTGCCTCAAAGACATAATGGAGAAATCTGGACTGCCAAAAAAATGAGAAAGAAGAGAGCCAATGGAGCATGGCAGAACAGACTGCAACCATGCCAATGGAGCAGAACTAAAGAGGATTTAGGCATTGTTATGTTTTTTGTTGGTGTTCTTTAGGAATGAACGCAGCACAGTACTGAGCAGCCTGTGTTTCTGCACAGCTGCCACAGACCCTGTTTCTTCTGCCGTCCTCTTCTGTCTGTAAATCACTCCACTGGTGCGTGTGCACGGGTGTCGTAGTAAAAGGCTCTTCTTCACGGGTGTCATAGTAACAGGCTCTTCTGCACGGTTGTCGTAGTGACAGGTTCTTCTGTCAGCCTTCTCTCTATAAATCACTCCACTGGTGCTGCTGGATGCAGTAAGGCATTTGCAGAGCTTAGGTGAGGTCTAATGACTTGAAATGAGGAAACAAATTTCATAAAGTAAACAAGTACTTTAAGAAAAAAATCTTGAGATACTGCTTTTTGGGCTCCATTTAGAGGATGGCTTCTTCATTTGGGGAGGGGGGAGTATATCTCCGGCCAGCGGTGACTCCCTCGTGTTCTCTTTCTCTTGTTTCTAGACCAGTTTGTTTTAGACTTCCCATGACTGAGTCCCAGTTGATTTAACAGCGCCTCATAGGGATCGTTACATGATGAGCACTAGGACCTAGTGCAGAAGGGCTCCTTCACCTATGACCCCCACCAGGTCCAATCTCTTCCACTGGAAACAGGAAATTGTAGAGCGTCACTGCTATGTGCCACCAACCCAGCAACTGGCCCCTCTGATACTGCAAGAACTGCCAAAAAGGAAACAGAAAAGTCATTCATATACCTAATATATCATCTTAGAAATGTTGCTGGTTACATCAGTTACACCAGTAAATTGCAGCATTCATTTATTTCAGATAAACATAAGTCATATGATCTTTTGTCTGACATTAAATGTTTTATACCATAACTTCTCTGTAGAAATGGGGAGACTGAGGGATGGTATGCAAATAAAGAACCAGCCACTAGATGATGCTGTTCCTGTAGTTTAGCCACTCTTCATAAAATTCTCCCTTTAAGCGCAACCAAACTTATCTGTGCTTGAATAGCAGGTCACAAGTCCTCCCTTTAACAGTTCTTAATGCACAGCAAACCTGTCCAATCACAACCACCGGGGTTTTTTGGGGGCGGGGATTACATTTCAGAATCTCAATGTATTGCCATCGAAGGGAAGCATTGCAGTGTGTTGCATAAGCTCTTTATGATGGTGTCTCTCCATGACACATCACACACCCCTCACAAAGTCAGCTGCATTCATCATACTGTGTCTTACAAACTGCGCTACAGTGATAAACACTGCAGAGCAGAGATTATATTTTCCACTTGTATATCCTTCAAATAAATCTCTTAATAGTTTATCATGAAAGGACTTCCTTGTCACTGTCTTCCTCTCACACAGTTACATTAGCCTACATTTAAGGCAGCGGTCATGTTACCAGTGACGTTGTGAATGACTCATGGTCTAAATTTAGCCCACAGTATAAACACCCAGGCAGGCTTCACATCCCCAGTGTGTGTGTGCCTGCTGCCTGCTCCAGTTCTAGCCTCGGCCAGGCCACACTAACCCCAACCCCTGTCTTTCCCACCAGATTCTCCTCTCTTTCTGCAATCCTTGTAACATTTACCCCAAATCCCTAAAATTTCACATCACTTCATTCTTTCATTTGTACAACTCTAAGCTCTAATCATTAAGCATAACCATAATGAGCCCTCACTACAGGTCCAACGTACCCTGGCACACCACCTTTCTGAGCCTCACCCGGTCTACCACTCCATTCACTGCTTGATTACAAAGCCTTTCATTAACTAAGCAGGTTAGAACATGGAAATCAAAAAAGGGAGCTGGGTTTATAATCTGTAGGGTGGATTTAAAATACCTTGCCTTAACCCTGCCTCATCTCAATCCCTAGCAGTGTAACTCTAACACTCCCTGTCTTGTCAGAAGCTGTCTTTGTCCTTAACCTTCCCAAAGGCTGTTGGAAAGCCCCGTCTCTAAAGAGGACAGGTCCATTGTGCATTTTATGATGTGGATGAGCCTTTAACCTGAATAACTTAGATCATTACATCCTCATCCACATACTAAGACACACAAAAAGCACACTGAGGACTGAACACCCTTTCTTAAACACAATCTTTCTTTTCTTTGTTCTTTTTTGTTATTGTATGGTGTGTGCGTTTCTGGTGTACAAGCTCCAGCTTCACCTACATACAACATAAACAAGACTCAGTTGGATATCCTGCACAAATAATGTTCAATGTAAATATACAGAAATAAAACAGAAATAAAAGCATCAGAGCAACCTGCTACCCGTAAGTGATTCCCAGCCTCTGGTTACCAGCACATGCTAACACAAGCACATGTGACTCATCAGTCACGCTAATGTGAAAGTGAACTAGCACGCTTGCTGGGTTTGTGGCTTTTCTTCATTTATGGGATGTTTGTGCATTTACTCTTCACTTCTCTTTTACGTGAAAGATGATTTTAAAAACACAAACAACAATGAAAGCTGTACAAAACTAAACAATGGAAGTAATAAAATAATGGAATGGAATAATAAATGGAATGTTGTCCTCTGCTCCATGGCCTGGGTGATGTTACCTAGTATACTGATCTTCTCTGAATGTATAACCTCGCCTATTAATGCTTGCATTTTAATGTAAAATATATTTACCATAAATACCCTCCAAATAATTTGGTGTTATGTAATTTCCACAATAACACTTCCTTAAACATGGCAGCCAGTCCTGAGCAGGCCGACACTGATCTGTTGAGTGGTTGTGAGGTCACAATGGTGTTTGTCTATTACAGCAGCAGAAACCCCTGGGTGCACAGAACAGACCCAGCTGTTCTAGGGGCACCTGCACTGCTCTATCAAACCACAGCGACTTCATTCCACATCAAAAGATCAGTCATAAAACAGGACTCCTGCTCCTCTGACTGCAGACCCTCGTTATTCAGACGTTCAGACTCTTTTGAGTCCTGAGTCCTAATCAGGAAGTAGCACTAAGTACAACCTGAAATTGAAAGCAGGGCAAGCTCTATATAAGCTGTTGCACACCCCACACCTGCGGTGTTAAAGAAAGAGCTAATATTCACAAAAACAGATTTTTTCAATATTCAGTTAAAAAAAGCATTAGACAAATACTTAAAAAATTAAATTAAAGTCTTTTTAATTGACTGAATTTTGAAACAAAAAATCCTTTAAAGCCTGTTTCATAAGATCATTGCTTGGAATAAAAATAGGATAAGAATTATTACAATCAGATCGTTAGATCACTGTGCTGAGTGAACATGACCTCTGTAATGGAGCACAAGAGGAACGAAGGAGCCTAATAAAGATGTTATGAAGGATGATTCTTAAAAGTGGTGAACATGCCAGTGCTGTTAATAGAACATTCTCTGTTGATACAACTTGATGCAACTTATGTAGATTCCTGTTCATTAATTTAAGCAAAAAATGGGTCATAACCATAGACTGGTGCACTGATATGTCAGCGGGACATCTCTAGCTTCACATCATATCTAGACACCACTGCACACTTCAAACTAAACAACCCACTCACTCATTTATGCATATATTAGCTTGCACATGACCCCATAAGCAAGAGATATTTAAGGTCACACATTAATGCCCTAGTCCGTTCTATTTCCAACCCAAACATCCCAACCCTCTCTCCCCCACTGTCTCTCTCTCTCTCTCTCTCTCTCTCTCTCTCTCTCTCTCCCCCCTCTCCTTCTCTCTCTCCCATTTCTACGCTCTCTCCCTCTCTCTCACCAGCTGTAGATGTTCCTCGTGAAACTGATCACCAATCTCACGCAGCTTCCGTCCGATCTGCACCTCCACGCTTGCTCCTGGCCTCTCTTCCTCGTCCTTCTCCTCAGGCCTTCCCACTTCTTCCTCTTTCACCTCTTCCTCTTGCCACTGCTCCTCTTCCTCTGTTGCAGCATTCGGCAGCTCCGGCACACTCAGGAAGCGCGTTCCAAACTCAGGATCACCTTCAGGGAAGAAGATTAAACCTGTGCACGAGTTAAAACCACCTGCTCTATGGCAAATCCATCTAATATTTCAGGACAAGATGCTGTATGCTTTGCTGTATTTAGTCTTGTGATTGTCAGAATGACATTTGCACTATGGGCCTTTCTTAGACATAGTAACTCTGGGCCTAAATGACATCAGTAGGGAGTCTACCTTAAATCCTTCTTTATACCACAGTTTATATGTTACTGACTGTACTTACTGTGCAGCAGTGCTCTCGTGTCTTCTGCAGTTGCAGTAGGTGTAGACACTAGCCCCAACCCCACAGTTCCATGGAGGGACCGCTGAAGTGACCTGGTCCTGCCACTAGGGGGCACTGCATCAGGGTCAGAAGCCATGACCCTGCAGCGTGGCGTGGTCTGAAGCAATGGCATGCCCACTACAACAGCAGAGCTCAGCACAGGGCTGTCAGTAGGGGGCGCTGTCGTTCGGTCTGGAGTAGTTCTTTCCTCAACAGGCGCATTAGCAAGTGACCTTCCATGGCAAAGGGACAGCAGAGACAAGCCTTCCTCCTCATCCTCCATCAGAGGATACTGCCCTGGAGGACAGAGAAGACCACCATCAAAACACAGGCAGTACACAATCAGAATACAACCAGCTCACTGGACACCACAAACAGATTTAGCTCAAGTGAACTTTATTGCTATTATTCTTATACAGAGGTCCACAGTACACAGTATATCATACACAACAATTACATAAGAACATACAACATGCAGAAAGCTCATTAGTTCCTAAAGGAGCATTCCACCACAGCATTCATTTATTCAAACTGCTTGCAAGGGGCTGTCTTTCACATTCAATTATGTTACTGATTAAGGTTTGAAATCTACCCCAGACATCAACCAAACCACAAAAGCGTCAGAGTAACAGATAAGTTATATTCAAATTAGGGGGAGTTTCAGCATTTCCCAGAAAACAAAGCAGAGTAAATGTAAATCCGGTCTGTTCATAACAAAGTCACAAGTGGGTGACAAAACAACAAACAAGAATGTGGGAGCATTCAATGTAATTAATGCTCATGCTCAGCAAACACGCCTTTCACAGAACCAGATTTTATTACATCTGGAACCTTCATCTGAAGGACAGTAATACGAGCACAAACCTTCATTCAAAAAAAAAACCTTTCCTGCATGAGAAGAAAGCTGAACCCACGGCAGGACGGCAGGAGTTCAATCGGCATGCATGAATGAAGGCAAGGGGAAGAAGACATGACAACCCCTTTCCCTGCCTCGAGCCTCACAATAACAAGTATGTAACATCTACAGAAGACGCAAGACTCCCTGCAGCTCTCTCCATCAGCATCTACATCACTGACCAGCATTTAGCAATAACAATAAGTAGTCATACTAAAAAACAAAGTTCATCATATTAAAATGTAAAATTAGAACAGCGTGCAACCATATTTACCTCCTGATACCATTTGTTTCACTATCTGAAGCAGGCATACAGGTGAGTCTGTGAATAGACCACAACTCGAGCAACAGTTCATGCGCGAGGTGTTTTTCTTGTTCTTTATCCAAATAGCTTTGTGAAGAGGGAGCTCTAGCTAGTGCACCTGCTGTCTGCACGAGTTTCAGCTGACATTCTAACGCGTTGATGCGCACCAAAGCTCAAAAAACAACTTCGCACTGATTTAGTGACGGATTGTGCATACAGTTTTCTAGGTGGCGATATATCGGCTCGTGCCCATCAGCTGGAAACTGGCTGGGAAATGTAATAGAATTAGGTTGCGTGACGATAATGCATGTAACATTCAAAGATTCAATGCATTGTTAATGCCGTTATATTTGGCTCCTGATAAGTCAATTTCATATTTTTTTGTACCTAGTTTAGATCATTTTACGTAACCCTACAAGTCTGTCATGTTGGATCTTTTGTACTCTGTGGGCGTATATATGAATGTTTTATTTTGTATCAAAGGGAACATTTATGATGCAGCCGTTTTATCGGTATAGCAAGCTAAATTAAATTGCTTCAGTTAAATGTAGACGTAATTACTGATGTATCCGTGCTTCGGTGAAACGCGATTAACGTTGTTGTAAACTGAGTTTATGTGTAGTAGCTACTTCCATTTATATTTTCTTCGTGATTTCTGAGTTTAGTCCACTGGAGAAATAGTCGTGTGTAATGCAGCTTCACTAGAACTTTTCAAGAAGCGTCAAAGCATCATTTTGAATGTCGAAACTTTACTTTTATGTATAGGTTACATCAACATTATTTCTATTTACATAACATGCCACTCTGAAAAGCTTACATTTTATTGCCCTGCTGTAAAAACTGCCACCGTTTCCGAGACAACAAAAGACAGTAGCACTTACCGCCAGTTTTTTTTTACGTCTCTCGTCAGTGGTAGGCCTTACTGTCGAGTATTACGTGTGAGTACAAATCCAAATTCAGACACCACGCCAGCTCGTTTTGTTGTCGTTCTCGCCACTATGTTGAAGTTATCTGTAAGAGGTTACTCTGTTTTGCCTGACACGAGTTGGGCAGACACCACGCCTCTCGCCGATACGTCACGTCGCAATGTTCATTCTGCTTAAAGGAGAGGTCCTGTACCCTCTCTGTGCTAGTAACATGTCCTAGCCCCGTAAGGACAGAGTCAGCCAGGATTATGTGCTTGATCACAAAAACTGAAAAAAGGTTTGGCAATGTATGTTTTAAGTCTTATGTAAGTAATGACTAGCCCATCTGGTAAAGGTCTACAAATCTAAGGTTTATTAGGTGAGGATAAATAGACAAAAATGTGTAGATTATGAGATTCATTAAACGTGGTTTAACATGATCTAAATTAAGTTATCACCTTTAACAAATGTCTACAAATTAGCGTCATTTGGCATCATATGTTAGTGAAGAGGACTAAATATTATATTTATAGTAACACAACATAGCAATATAGTTATCTATACCATAAATTACAGTACTGTATACCAAGTAACATTGTGCAAGAACAGTTTGTATTTATTCGACAGTATGGGTTTATTTACTGATAGTCCACTGTTTTCCATTAAATAACAACAAAGTATAAGTGCGTTATTTCTCACATAACGCAGTAACTGATGTTATAGTTCCATCGTAACAGTGTTAAAGTGTTATATATGTTGTTAACAATAACTATATAAAGTACAAGGGGCCCAAATGAGTTATTGATTTGTTTTTTAAACTCTAGCATGTGGTTCTTAACTGGAAGTGGAAGTGGTCTTGATGTCTACATGGGCTTCTGTAGATGTTGCTGGATTCAGTTTCTTTTGCATTTTTTAACAACACTGTGTATGATGGGTAACCGAGATCATGAGGATTTGGGGAAGATTTGAGAAATCACATGATCAGTGTGCAGGTAGTGCAAGGGATTAACCTCTATGTATATGAGTGCTGGTTTGTAAACAGTACCAAATATAATGAAGCTCTCTAGCAATGCTTTTGGACATTGCAGTGCACTTATAAGCTGCTCAGCGTGGACTGGAATTAGCATTGAACATACTGATTTCTGTCTGTACTGGCAAATTCTTCAGGTGATAGTGGTGACAGAGGGATCGGGTGCAAATGATTTGAGAACCGAATGTATTCGCAGATGCAGCAAGACAGCTTGACCATTCGACTGCTGGGATCCTGACGGCAGCATTCAGATCTGGCTTGAGAACAGTGAGGGACTTTGACAGGAGGGACAGCAGGTAGTGTCATCACCTGTTTTGTTTGTGTTTGCTGTTTACATTTTGAGGTTTTACCTGTATTGCACAAAGCCAAACAAAGCTCTTTCAATTAAGATTATGTTGGAGGAACGAGTTAAAGAAAAGTTCTGTTTACAAATACCTTGACAGCCACAGACTTCCTTGTCACATGAGCCTGGTAGTTCCCTAAGGAGACCAGGGTTTCCCAATGGTCCACAGCTTCTTGGAATTCACAATAAGGTGAAGCAACACGGTCTGTGATTCCCTCAGTGTAAATATGATTAATCACATTTGAAAGGCTTTTGTTGTAAATGTGACTTGTTTAGAGATGATCTCCTAATGCAAATGGGATTTGTTGAAGGCACAAATAAAGCTGGCATTGTCTCTCACTAATCCACCATCTCCAACCATCAAAACCTCCTTTGATTCGACAGCCTCCCAAAGCACTCCACACTTTCTTTTCTGCCTAAATTATGCTGTAAAGGACGAAAACTGCCTACTCAATACTCAACAGGTAAGGATCAGTGGCAGAGCCAGGTTCGTTCGTGTTCCAAAGGATGATTGTGATGTTGGTTCCAGATATATGTTACTGGACATGACAATGGATACAATATCACATGGCATCTCTCGCTTGCTTGTCAGTTGTCAGATGTTTGGTATTTGTTTTTAGTATTTCCTTATTTCTATAAGAGAAATCACCCACCCTCATTACCTGAGTGGCAGACACATCATTTTCATCTTTCCAATGCTTCAATGGTGACATCATCTTTTTAGATGACCAGCATTCCAGTGCTCTCTCTCTCTTTCTCTCTCTCTTTCTCTCTCTCTCTCTCTCTCTCTCTCCCTCTCTCTCACACACACACACACACACACACACCCTCACTCCCTTTCTCGCCCTCTGGTTTAGCATGTTTAACTTTATTTAACAGAGTGGGTCGGTTATAATGGCCGTAAGACATTTTTCATACAGACGCTACAGTTTTCAGTGAGGGAATGTTGATGTAGACCCGATGTACTCAAAGAAAATCTTTAATCACATTAATATCACTGGCTATGTTTTGGATGATAAAACCTGCATAGGTTTGCCTTGATTATCTCAAAGCTACAGTACTGGGACCTGCAGTACTGATGCTCTGGAGGGAAGTTTAGTGATGTGATGATTTCAGCAAAGGCTAAAGAGAGTGAAAGAGAGATAGAGCCAAAGCAAGAAGATAGATTGAAATAGATTCAGAGTGACTCTGTTTCTACGGTAACTAAGGATGGATAGGAACACGAGAGGAGAATGGAGGCAAAACAAACCCTGGTGCTGCTTCCGTGGCAACAGCTACATGATTGGCTCTTGTAAGGTCCTAAAAAAACAAAACAAGCAGCCTAGGAGATGCAAGCTACCTCCCCCAACCCCACCACCCCCAGCACAACACTATGTGTTGCATCAGAAAGATCGAACAAGTGGAAGAGCTAAGTACACAAACAAGCATGGTCACACACTTAAACACACACATATTCACACACAGACACACACATCACATGCTCCACTTCATTCTGCAGCCCCTCCTCCCGCTTGCTGCCAGCAGTCTCCCGCCAAAACATCTCAGCATGTGAATCCTGCCTAGAAACCAAACAAGCCAACTTCTGCTTTGCTCTGATTGGTCCAGCCCCCTAGCAACGGCATGTGCTTACTCAGCCAGTTAAGCACAGGGCACTCGTCACTCTTGACCAATCAGAGCTAGCTCTGTCAGACCGAGGCAGTAACAGTGACCTGGTAACTGCCCGGCAGATCCTGGAACCTCCTCTGATTGGATAAACTCTGTGCTCTCCTCCTATTGGCTACTCATTACAATCTCCTGGTCATTCATATATTTTGTTGCTCCTCTCTCTAAGGACTAACTCAGTGCCTACAGGGACACACCCACCACACAAGGTCAACATCCTCTCGTTCTGATTGGTTGAGAAGCAGTGTGTATTCCTAGTAACAAACCCAAGCTGCCAAGATTGGGTGTGGTCAGGTGATGTCCATCATGTTGAACCCACCCAAACATGGTGTTGTTGCTTCACTTTCATGCACAGTTAAAGGCAAAGTATTTGAAAAGGTATAGATATCTGTTTTGTGTTGTGTTTAGTTTTTTTTATAACAATGAGGGCATGAGGAAACGGAGACTAGAAGAGGGTGTTTGCTATTCTTTATTTAACAATACACTTCTTAACCTCTGGTGCAATGGTTAAATTAAAGTAATAATGATTTATGTCTACACTCCAAATCTGCCTCCACTGAATACAAACAGTATGTGTATGTGAGAAATAACAAGAGGTATGAGGAAGTCTATCAGCAGCATTTCAGCATAGAACATAATTATAATTTAATATTACTTGGAGGAAAGTGTAATTCCCACTGAGGGGTTCTTCATCACTGCCTGAGGGAAGGAATATTAAAGAGGGAGAAACCCCCAAAACCTCCTTCAAAAAATGAGAACCCAGCATAGAATTAATATTCAGAATGTAATGGTTATTCCCCTTTACAGGTAGCACATTCCTATGAGCAGGGTTCAAACTAAACTAAGACAGATGATAGATCTTGAGGGTTGAGTAGGGATTAAACTAAACTAAGACAGATGATAGATTTTGAGGGTCAAGCAGGGATTAAACTAAACTAAACTAAAGGCAACAGATCTCCAGGAACAGGGCACAACACTATACAGTCAATAGATCTCCAGATGGTAGATCTCCAGGAGCAGGATAGCTCCTGGAGCAACGTCTAAACTTAGACAGGTGACGGATCTCCTGGAGAAAGATTCAAACTAAATTAAGACAGGAGTTACATCTCCAGGAGAAGGGTTAAACCTAAACAAAACCAGCTGATAGATCTCCAGGGGCAGGATCACACATGGAACAATGTCTAAACTAAGACAGTTATTTATCTCCAGGAGAAGGGTTTGTAAATGCGCCATATTTGTCATATTTGTGATTTTTCACCACAATCGAAATTTGTCCTCCACTTTTTACCCATCTGTGCAGTTAGAACACACGTACACACACACACACACACACACACACACACACACACTAGTGATTACTAGGGGACTGTGGTGCACACGTGCCCAGAGCAGTGGGCAGCCCTATCCCAACGCCCAGGGAGCAGTTGGGGTTAGGTGTCTTGCTCAAGGGCACCTCAGTCATGGCCCCAGGCCTGGAAATCGAACCCACAACCCTCCAGTCACAAGACCAGTTCCCTACCACAGGGCCATGACTGCCCCTAATCAGAAATCAGAACTAAAGTAAGACAGGTGTTATGTGTCCACGAGCAGTGTTTAAACTACACTAATATAGGCAATAATTCTCCAGCAGCAGTGTACAACACTAATGGGGATCACACTAAAATGCATCACATCATATAAGGGTCTCAGGCAAAAATCAGCCTAGTATGAAGAACTCATGCTAAAATCCTGTTGGTGGAGTTTGTCTCTGTGTTTTATTATTGTGGCACATTTACTTCATATTTACATTCTTCACCTTATTTTGTGACAAGCATTTTTTAATCTTTAGCCATTTTATGTATTTGTTTAACTCATTCTTTTCTGCAGGCTGTACTACAAGACTGACAAAGCAATGAGCAAAAAAAAAAAAAAAAGTAAATTAATACCTACAGAACCTTTGCATGTTAACCCTCTTTATGTTAACTTTATAGCTTTACTATTAAAACAATAATGTTAAAATCAATGTAACTGATGGTCAGACAGTTAGACAGTTGAAGTTGAGGACTACCAGTATACACAGGAGATCAGCAGACATCACATCAGTACGCATCAGTTGAATTATCAACAACAGCTACACTTACATAAACACAGCTACTCTTACATAAACGCAGCTGGACTTACATAAACAATGCAGGACTTATATAAACACCACTGGCCTTATATATGCACCACTGGACATAATCACAAACTGTGTAATTGATAAAAATGAGTCTTTATCATGGACACATGTTCAGGTTTGACATCAAAAGCCTGGTACCTGCTGTAAACACTTGTTCATAGACGCCTGTATTACTACAGATACCTGCATGTCTGCAGACATCTGCATGTCCACAGATACATGCATGCCTGAACAGCAATCTCCTGTCTCCTTTTAGTGTTTATACACAGAATCATAATTGGCATTTTGATTAAATCTCACTTACAGGAACTAATTTGTCAGTATACTAGATGAATCACTCAGCAAAAGAATGAGTCCTCATATCAATGACTGACAAACATAAATACACACACACACACATATCACAAGACACAGAGGTTACATCATGATTTGAGACAGCATGACATCATCCTTCAATGAATTTACATGTCATTTAGAATCCCCGGGGATCTTCATAGTAACCAGTCAGTGCAATGCATCATTGCAATGTCTGTCTACAGACAATAGTTCTACAGTTCAAAAAGAAGACAAAAGGGAAAAGTGTTCATTTTGGGCGGAAAGAGTTCAATAGCCAAACGGTGTGGGCAGCAGTATTTCTTGCAATATTAAATTCAACAGGGTACTATCTATCTGTCATTTTACATTGTACCATTTTGAATTCCTGCATGTTATTTTAACAGTTTCCATTAGGTGTTTAATGATTTTTGGCAAAAATTAGTTTTCAGTTTGTTGAGCAAGCTAATTTTGGTTCAGCTTAAGACAGACTTAGTCCTGAAGCTGAGCTGAGTTTTAAACCAACCTGCTCTGTTCTCTAGAAGTAGTACTCCTCTCTCAATATACAAACCTGTCTCACAAAAACCCCAGCATTCCTAAGGGCAGTCGTCATGGTAACCACAAATACCTGGTTAAGGGCTGGTTAGGGTATCTCAGGAGTAGTGGCAGCCTCAATAAACATCCCATAATTACATCTCTGATTCAAGAAAGGTCACCACCCAGCCAGCCAGCTGATCTCCTAAAGAGACCCATTTTTCCCGCACTGCCATGAAAGAGAATGATGAGAGAGAGATTAAACAACCCCTGGTCTGATCTAGTTCAATGTTATGTGCCTTCACGTTATGAGTGTTTTCGGGCTAGTTGTTTGTTTTGCAGGTCTTGTTCCGCTAGATGGCGAGAGACAAGAGGAGGTGCCTTTGTTTTGTGATACACCTTGTGATACCATGAAGAAGGGATTGGCCACTGCAGTTAATTCGATACTTAAATAGAGTGCTGACTCGTGTGCCAAGGCCCGTGGTGTCTTGTTCAGTAAGTAGCATGCGGTCACGGTGGATGGTCCAAGGGTTTTTTTATTGAGAGCAATACCCTTGTCAGAGTGTGTAACTTAGGCTTAATGAGTTATTTCGATCTTCTGGTATTAGGTGGTTTAGATAAGGCCCAATAAGCATGTACTGAGTCTTGTTTGAGACACGGAGAGCAATTGAGCAATTACCTTTGTATATTTAGAGCGAGATAAACCATCAAAATTTGTTACTAATATTGTTGTTATTTTGTTTTTGTTTTGGCAACTGATTATCGATTGATTTATTATTAACGATTATCAGCAGTTTAGTCAACTGATTTGGCCTTTTGTTTTGGCACCGGCCCACCCTGACGTCATACTCCCAGTTGTGCTGATTTATTTATTTAGTTCTGTTCTGATGTAATTTGCAAATGGTAAATAAAACATTGGCATGTACTGACAAATCCCCACTGGCAGCAAAAAGTACAGAAAGATTGTAGATGGGGCTCGTCTCTCTCCAGGGCAGCTCATGCCCCACTTCTGGAACACGTTGGGCCTGAGGCATAAGGTCCTCTGCATGCCTCTTCTCTTGTTCCTCCATACAGCCAAGAGCCCATTAACCCCATGCAGAACAACGGTTTTAAGCCTGTGTGTTAATTTTTAATGAACTGCATTTTAAGGTTTAGTATGTTTCCGTGTTTGACCTGGGTACAGGGTTAACTTCTACTTGGGATTGTAACGTAGATCTGCATGTGCACGGGGGAGTAACCATGGTGAAGTCATGTGTGTGGCGGTCACAAGAACGATGATCTCATTTCCTGTTTAGAGACAGGGAAATTTAGGAGACGTCATTGTGGTACAGTAACAGTTACAATCAGTATTACTCCATACAGTGCTGTCTGATGTGCCTAGATGTCAACACAAACTATAGACAACAGAACGCAGAGTGGATGTGTGATCAGGTGTTACATGTAATGTAACAGACAGTATGAGCACTGGCTGGATTTGAATGTGTAACAGAATGTGAATGTGTAACAAAACAGATTTGTTCAGCAAAACTCAACAAACACAAAACTGGTGCTGACATGTGGAATCAGTGTGGAAAAACAGAGCTGGCACGTGCAAAGGCGTCCGGACTGGTTCCTTTTCAAGGTGATTGTGCAGAATCTGAAGATGAAACTAACACAAGCACACTGTATGTGGGCTTAGAACAGTATGTTCTTTTTCCACTAATCTTTGATAACATCAGTTCTCACAACTTCTCAGTTCCTAGAGCAGAAGATCAAAGCATGATGTAATGTTTTTTATACATAGTCAGTGCAGTATAGTAACTATCACTAAAAGAAAGATAATATTGTTATGTAATACATTTTCTCATTTTAATCCATGTACATTCTAATTTTCTCATTTCATATTTAATATTTATAATGTGTGTATGAATATTTGTATGTGTGAATATTTGGATATTTGAATGAGTGCATGTCAGTCTGTGTGAATGTATGTGTGACCCTAACCTCAAAGAGCCTTCTGTATGACAAACACACATACACAGACTGGAACAGGATTCAGGTGTGCAGAATGATCTGTCCTCCATGCTAGCTATTAAAATGCACTCATGGTCCTGTGGTAGGGAACTGGTATTGTGACCGGAGGGTCATGGGTTCGATTCCCAGGCCTGAGGCCATGACTGAGGTGCCCTTGAGCAAGGCACCTAACCCCAACTGCTCCCCGGGCTAGGGCTAGGGCTGACCACCGCTCTAATCCCTAGTGTTTGTGTGTGTGTTCTAATTGCACAGATGGGTAAATGCGGAGGACAAATTTCAATTGCGGTAAAAAAATCACAATTGACAAATATGGCACATTTCAAAATGACAGCTGCTATATTAGACAGTTTTGATTGAACACAACTTCAGTCTCTGTTGATACTCCCTGAGAGACATCTTACTCAGTATAAATGATATAACTAAGTAGGTCAAAGTGATTACAAATGTCCCTTTATAACTTTTATTTTTCTGAAAGTGTATGCAATGTCACATGTCATTTCTTTCCCACCGCTCCCCAGAGCAGCCACAGTCCAAACCAGCTGCTCTTGTACTGGAGGTGTCGCCTAGATGGAAGCTGACCTTCACTCTGCGCTTGAATCTCCTAAACCTCCCAGCAGAAGGTCAGCTGCAGAAGGTCAGCTGCAGAAGGTCAGCTGCAGCCGTCTCTGCTTTCTGGTGGAAATCATAGACCATTCCTGACATCACTCTTCATACTAAAATAGATACCAAATAGAAATCCCAAAATTCTGCATGTGTACTTCCATGACTCTAAAGGCTAAATGACCAACTTCTCCTCCACAGGTCAGATCAGAGGCCAGCCTCAGGTCTGACAGTCTGCTACAAAACCACAAAGAGACTCAAGATAGATGCTTGTTCAGCCATGATTCTCATTTGGAGAGGTGTAATCCTGCTTTCCTTGCGAGGGTGGAGAGTTGGTTTGAGTGATGTGGCAGGGCGCTCCAAAAATAGCAGCTAACCCAGCCCCCCACCCCCACCCTTACTTTTAGTCTGCTTCCATTGGGCTAAGAGGAATGCAGGAAACCCCAAGGGCTGGTACCAAATACAGCTTAAACGTGTGTGTGTGTGTGTGTGTGTGTGTGTGTGTGTGTGTGTGTGTGTGTGTGTGTGTGTGTGTGTGTGTGTGTGTGTGTGTGTGTGTGAGTGGATCAAACGAAATCCTTTTTGTTTCATTACCCATAGCCCCCATGGAGGATGGAAAGTGATGATGTCACCACACTGGAATGCAATAATCTCCTCCTGGGATCCCACCCTGGGACACCTGCAGTGTAAACCACACAAATGTCTCTAGTCACCGCACATGCTCCTACCAGCCCACCAAATTAGCTCAGGATGTATGACATCATGCATTCCGGTGGTAGGACCCATGTCTATATTAGGAGTCTAGGACCAGATTAAGAAAGTTTACATTTTGCAATATTTACAATGTTTTATAAATATCAATTTCTAAAATTATTTTACTTTGTATGTCTAATAAACTGGTGTTTTAAATAAACAACATTTTCTCAGTCAACATTTTTTTTACTGACAGTAGTATAACTAAGTACAAATTGTGACATTATGATGATGGAGCAAAGCAGAAGTGAAATTACAAGTGAACAAAAAGATGTAATTAAATAAAAACACAAGGGATAAAAGGTGAACAGGTGAGCATTTAGGTTGAGGGTCCTCCTAGCTTGGGTGACATGGACTTAGCAATGAGACAGCCAATGCATAAAGCTAAACAAACCTGTGGGAGATTAAACAAGATTCAGGTGTATGTGATGATCAATAACCGGAAGTGATAAACGCTATTGGTAATAGGGCTGGTGATTGATGAACTGGAGGTACCTGATTGGCTGGGTGCAGGATATGTGTGGGTGACTAGATGTGTGTGAGTAGAGGGTGTGGGCTGGAGTGTAACAGAAATGTATAAATGTACCATAACAGTATTTTTAACTACAGATGTAAATGTATTAGACAGTAGTACTTCACTTGCAATGGCTCAGACATCTGCCTCTATAGTTCTGTCGTGTCAATTAAAATAATGGTAATAAATTTAATTTTAATAAAAAAAAAATAATTTTAATAATAATAATAACAAACTCTACTATTCTGTCCTGTAAAAATGGCCCAGAGCTTTTGACAACCATTGAACTAGGAAGCTGATTGCATGTATAACATGTAGTGATATATTCACTTTTCTCTAGCATTTTGGTTCTTACAGAACTGGCTAAAAACACTAACACTAATGTGTTCATTAGCAAATGTTTTTACCAAAAACACCCACAGTTCTGCTGATTCACCTTATACATGCATGGACCCCAACTTGCAGAGTGTAGTGAAAGTGAAGTTGCTCAACTCAGACTGACGTCGCTGTACCTTATTTATCAAGCCCAGAAGTGAGACAGGGAAACTCAAACCTTTGTTCTGTTCTCCTCTTTAAAAACAACATCTCTTCAACTTCCTGCATATATGGGAAAACAGAAGCACTGTCAAGAAACATACACTGATATACTCACTGCCTTATACACTGACTTACACATTACAGATATATTGCCTACAAGCTCCTGGTCTAACCTCATGGAACCTTTAGCTATGTAAGACTCTTACTGTTTACACACTGACTTATACACAAATGCAAATGTAATACTATATAGTGTTTGCATTGTACTGTCCTATATATGAGAACCTTAATGTTTACACACTGATGTGAGGTGCAGTTTCTGTAATAAACAAACACATCTGCCTGGTGTGACAAGTGACACCATCTTCACTCTGATGTGTCATAATTATATTGTCCCCCAGAACCTTTCTGGGTGACAGCAATGACATCATCCCCAAGCCCCTCCCCTCTCCACCATGTGGCTCTGGGTGACTGGCTGCCTTGTGTTTTCTCTCTCTCTCTGCCCCACTGCTGGGAAACTCTCATGCATGGCACAGGACTGAGGATGCTACCACTGCACTGCCCATCAGATACACACTCACAGACAGGCTGTTAACTATGTCATCAGAACTTAAGCTCTTGATGATACATGGGGGTTATGCTCTTTCTCTTTCTCTCTCTCTCTTTCTCTCTCTCTCTCTCTCACTCACTTTTGGTGGAAATTTCAATATTTCCTTTCTTTCTATGCTGTATTGTATATGTTAATCATATTAGTCACGTGATAGATGTATAAGCTAGAGCTTTTTACCTATATTTGTGTTAATCATGTAAGTAGGACACTGAAGCCATTCAGTGTCTGGTGTGGTTCAGCAGGCCTTAGAGGAATCGTCATCGGCCCACTCTGGGTGCCTGACGTTCCTGGGGTGACCTCGCTCTTATCCACACTGGAGACGCCAGCTGGTCCCCTAGTCTCCACTTGGAAGGGGCCACGGCTCAGTCCATCATGCCATCACGAGGATGCTGAGTGTGGATGGGGCATGCGAGGGGAGAGGCCAATATACATCTGTCAAATCATGTGTTAATTATGTCATGTTTACCTAATCATATTCTGTTAATCACCTCATGTTCACCTCGTGGACACTGTGTGTACTTATGAACTAAAGTATAAAAGATGAGAGTTCCCAGGGGGGAATGGGCTCTCTGTGGCAGACGCCTTGTGCGTCTGTAACAGGGGTCTCTGGAACTAATCCATACTTGCATAATTAATCCATACTTGCTTAATAAATTATTTTTTTTGCTTAATAAATTATTTTACTCTATCATACCCAACTGCTTCTGACTTTTACCATTTTACCATTTAAGGGTCTCTCTCTCACTCATTGAATGTTTGCAAAACACAGGATCAATATCAAACCGAATGCTATTTTGAAGGATAAAAATCCTACCATGACTTTAGTAATTGTTCTGCTGGCTCCATCTACTGGTCATGCTTCATTTTCTATTTTTGTCTCAATCTATATGGTTCACATTTAATGTAACTCATATAATTCATTTATTTCAGGTGTGCCCAACTCTTTCCCTCCATTTATTAAGGTGACATTTCCACATTTATTAAGGGTTGGGGTTCAATAGTCTCCAATTAAAGATGTACCTGGAAAAAACAGCAATGTGTGTCTGGAATATCATAGGTAATATGCAAGCCAAAGGGACAGAAGCCTACATCTACATTAACATAAGCCCACATATCCACACATATATATACACATATGCATATTCATATGCAATACACATACTGTACTTACTCATACACACTTATACATACACATACTGGATGCTTGAGTCTAACAAACGAGACTGTGAGACATGAACTCACAGTTCTTCTTCTTCTTCTTTCTGCAATTCCCGTTTAGGGGTCACCACAGTGGATCAAACTCCTCCATCTGGCCCTGTCCCGAGTGTCCTCCACTGACACACCAGCCACTCTCATATCCTCTACCACTGCATCCATAAACCTCCTCTTAGGTCTACCTCTCCTCCTCTTGCGTGGAAGTTCCATCCTCAAGACCCTCCTACCAATATACAATCAATCAATCAATCAAATTTTATTTATATAGCGCTTTTTACAACAGTTGTTGTCACAAAGCAGCTTTACAAGTGCCGAGTCCTAGCCCCCAGTGAGCAAGCCAAAGGCGACAGTGGCAAGGAAAAACTCCCTAGTTTTTTTGCATGAGGAAGAAACCTTGAGAGGAACCAAGACTCAGGGGGGGAACCCATCCTCCTCTGGCCGACACCGGTCACCATGACAACAACAACAACAATTTAGACAGAAAGAAGAGAAAGAAAAGGAAAAATATGTAATAATGTCCATCATGATGTATGCATCCGGTTAGGCAGGAGGTGGCTGGCTCAGGATGGATCGCTGGTCTCCTCATCTCATTATTCCTCAAGCAGGCGGGCAGCCATGTGGAGAAATGAAACAGGGAAAATTAGCTCTGTATGAGGACATATACAGGACAGGTAAAATTATAAACATTTCCGGAGTGTGGCAGCAACTCCGGCATTTAGTTAAATTATTACAGCCTAGCTAAAAAGGCAGAACCAGAAGGTAACATAGGCTTGGGGGCATTCTGAGACAATGGCATCCGTCCACTGCACTGTCAACAAACTTGAGTGACCACGAGCAGTGACAGGACGACAGCACCAGCGCCCCAGTCTAACATAAAACCCTTCGTCTATGAACCCCTGGATCTGTACTTTTATCTAAGGGGGGATATTAATTATCAAACGCTAAACTAAATAAGTGGGTTTTCAACCTAGACTTAAAGATTGTGACTGTGTCGGAGTCCCGGACGCATTTAGGAAGATTATTCCAAAGCTGGGGGGCCTTACAAGAAAAGGCTCTTCCCCCTGCTGTTACCTTATTAATTTTTGGAACTAATAAAAGACCAGCACCCTGTGATCTTAGTGGGCGTGGGGGTTCGTAATAGGAAATAAGTTCCTGAAGGTACTCAGGAGCAAGCCCGTGCAATGCTTTATAAGTTAATAAAAGAATTTTAAAGTCAATACGGAATTTAACTGGGAGCCAATGCAGGGCTGATAGGACTGGACTGATATGCTGAAATTTTCTAGTTCTGGTCAGAACCCTGGCTGCGGCATTTTGAACTATTTGAAGTTTATTTAGATTCCTATTTGAACATCCTGACAGTAGTGCATTGCAGTAGTCTAATCTAGAGCTAACAAAGGCGTGCACCAATTTTTCCGCATCATCCTGTGATAATGCATTTCTTAATTTAGCAATGTTACAGAGATGTAGAAAAGCTATCCTAGTAGTATTATCTATGTATTTATCAAATGATAGGTCAGAGTCGAGTATGACGCCTAGGTTTTTGGCTACTGTGCCAGGTGTAATGGGGTAGCCTGCGAGATTAAGCATTAATTTACATTAATTTATTAAGCAATAATTAACTGGAATTTTCTGTTTTGAGGCCTTAGGGCCCAGAAGGAGAACTTCTGTTTTGTCCTCATTAAGTTGGAGGAAGTTTAGAGACATCCAGCATTTAATATCTTTTACACAGGCCTCAATTTTTCTTAAACTGAGTTTGTCATCAGGTTTGGCTGATATGTAAAGTTGAGTGTCATCTGCATAGCAGTGAAAATTGACACCATGTTTGTTTATAACTGTGCCCAATGGTAGCATATATAATGTAAATAATAGTGGTCCTAGAATGGAGCCTTGCGGGACCCCATATTTAACTTTTGTACGTTTGGATGGAATATTATTGAGCTCTACAAACTGATAGCGATTTGTTAAGTAAGAATGAAACCATGAAAGGGCTGTGCCAGAGACTCCAACCCAGCGTTCTAACCTTTCTAGCAAGATCCTATGATCAATTGTGTCGAAAGCTCAAGAAGCACTAACAGCGATACATAACCTTGATCTGAAGCAAGGAGGAGGTCATTTGTTACTTTAACTAATGCTGTTTCAGTACTGTGATGGGGCCTAAAACCAGATTGGAACTTTTCAAATATGTGATGCCTATGCAGATATAGGCATAATTGCTGGGCAACAGCTTTTTCTATGATCTTAGATATAAATGATGTGTTTGAAATGGGTCTATAATTAGATAGTACAGTAGGATCAAGATTTGGTTTCTTAATCAGAGGTTTAATAACTGCTAATTTACATGATTTGGGCATGTGACCTATTGTAATGGATGAGTTAACTATAGTTAGAAGAGGTTCAGTTACCGCTGGTAATACCTCTTTTAATAACTTTGATGGAACCGAGTCTAGTGTGCAGGTAGCACAATTTAAGGAAGAAATTATTTTCTCTAATTCTGATTGTGGGAGTGGATGAAAAGCATCAAGTTTTTCTCCCAGTATGCGATTTAAATCGATGTCAACCAAACCAGATACCTCTCCTCCCTCCTCTGTACATGTCCAAACCATCTCAATCTTGCTTCTCTAACTTTATCTCCAAAACATGCTACATGTGGTGATCCTCTAATAAACTCATTTCTGATCCTATCCTTCCTCGTCACTCCAAATGAGAATCTCAACATCTTCATCTCAGACACCTCCATCTCCCTCACCTGTCTCTTGGCCAGTGCCACTGTCTCCAGTCCATACAACATAGCAGGTCTCTCCACTGTCCTATAGATCTTTCCTTTCATTCTAGCCAACACCCTTCTATCACAGATCACCCCAGACACTTTATGCCATCCACACCACCCTGCCTGTACTCTCTTCTTTACCTCTCTTTCACTTCCACCATTACTCTGTACCCTCGACCCTAAGTAGGTAAACTCATCAACCTTCACCAAATCAACTTCATGTACCTGGACCTGTCCACCGTCTGCCCTCTCATTCACACACATGTATTCTGTTTTACTCCTGCTCACGTTCATTCCCCTGCTCTCCAAAGCATATCTCCATCTTTCCAAGCTCACCTCCACCTGCTCCCTACTCTCACTACAGATCACAATGTCATCAGCAAACATCATAGTCCAAGGGGACTCCTGCCTAACCTCGTCTGTCAGTCTGTCCATGACAATTGCAAACAGGAAGGGATTCAGGGCTGATCCCTGATGTAGTCCTACCTCAACTTTAAACCCATCTGTCATTCCTACCGCACATCTCACTGCTGTCACACTGTTCTCATACATATCCTGCACATACTTTTCTGCTACTCCTGACTTCCTCATACAATTCCACAGCTCCTGTCTCGGTACTCTATCATAAGCTTTCTCTAAGTCAACAAACACACAATGTAACTCCTTCTGTCCTTCCCTATACTTCTCCATTAACACTCTCAAAGCAAACATAGCATCTGTGGTGCACTTAGCTGGCATGAAACCATACTGCTGCTCACAGATCTCTACCTCTCCTCTAAGCCTAGCTTCCACTACTCTTTCCCAGATTGTCAGGCTGTGACTGATCAACTTTATTCCACTGTAATTACTACAGCTCTGAACGTCGCCCTTATTCTTGAAAATCGGCACCATTATGCTTCGTCTCCACTCCTCAGGCATCTTCTGACCTTCCAAAATTCTGTTAAATAACCCAGTCAAAAACTCCACTGCTGTCTCTCCCAAACATTTCCATGCCTCCACTGGAATATCATCTGGTCCAACTGCCTTACCTTAACTGCCACTTCCTGATTCACAACCTCTACCTCTTCTAACCTTCTTTCCATTTCATTCTCTTGATTCATCAGTTCCTCAAAATACACCATCCCCATTCCCAAGACACTCTCCTCACTAGACAACACATTTCCACCTTTATCCTTTATCATCCTAACCTGCTGCACATCCTGCCCATCACGGTTTCTCTGTCTGGCTAATCTGTACAGATCATTTTCCCCTTCTTTAGTGTCCAAATTCTCATACAGCTTGCTATATGCCTTCTCTTTAGCTTCTGCCACTGCTCTCTTTGCCTTATGACACATCTCCCAATTCTTTTTAGCCAACCTCTTTCCTCTCAAACTTTCCTGAACTTCCTCATTCCACCATCATGACTCCTTGTCTATGTTCCTCTGTCCTGAGGTCACACCAAGTACCTTCCTAGCCACATCCCTCACTACATTTGAAGTCTCATCCCAGGTTTCCAGAACACCACCACCATTACCCAGTACCTGCCTCACCTCATCCCTGTATTTTACACCACAGTCCTGATCCTTAAACTTCCACCACCTGATCTTAGGTTCCGCTCTCACTCTCTTCCTCTTCTTCACCTCCAAAACCATCCTACATATCACCATCCTATGCTGTTTAGCTACACTCTTCCCTGGTAACACCAGATTTTGTCTCCTACAGAGGATATAGTCGACCTGTGTGCATGTTCCCCCACTCTTATATGTTATGTGCTCTTTCTTTTTCTTAAAGTAAGTGTTAACTACAGCCATCTTTATCCTTTTAGCAAAATCTACCACCATTTGTCCTTCCATGTTCCTTTCTTTAACACCATATCTACCCAACACCTCCTCATCACCACTGTTCCCTCCACCAACATGTCCATATAAATCTGCTCCAATAACCACTCTCTCTTCTTTAGGAACCTGCAAAACAACTGCATCTAACTCTCTCCAGAGTTCTTCTTTCTCCTCCACATCACAACCAACCTGAGGAGCATAAGCACTGATGACATTCATCATCACCCCATCAATCTCTAACTTTACACAGATCACCCTGTCACTTACTCGCTTTACCTCCACTACACTCTTACTAAACTCATCCTTCAGGATTACCCCTACTCCATTTCTCTTCCTGTCTACATCATGATAGAATAATTTGAAGCCACCACCAATGCTCCTGGTCTTGCTCCCCTTCCACTTGGTCTCCTGTACACACAGTAGGCTATATCTATCTTCCTCCTCTCCATCGCATCAACTAGCTCTCTCCCTTTACCTGTCATAGTGCCCACATTCAACGTACCAACTTTAACCTCCACCTTCCTGCTCTGCCTCCACTCCTTCAGCTTCAGAACCCTCTTCCCCCCTCTCCTCCTCCTCCTTGTCCCAACAGTAGTCCAAATTCCGCTAATGCCCTGTTGGACAACAGCACCAGTGGCGGTCGTTGTTAACCCGGGCCTCAACCGATCCGGTATGGAATTTCTATTTTTGATCCGCATCATTTGATTTGGCGCAGTTTTTACACTGGATGCCCTTCCTGACGCAACCCTCCCTATTTACCGGCATTAAAATACACAGGTATGTGCACCCTAGTGGCAAGGTTACATGAACTCATAGTTAGTAATGATAATAATAATACATTTTATTTATAATGCACTTTATTTCAAAGAAATCTCAAATGTTTAGTTCTGTGTTTCAAAGTCTGGTTGAGTAATATTAAGTAATTTTCTGTATGTTACGTACAATAACACATGTTGTCAATAATAATACATTTTGAGTAACATGAAATCTTGAACAGCTCCTCTGTGTGAAAATTTGCATGAAAGAAGATATACAAATTAACCAGGCATGAGAAACAGAGACAACGGTGTGTTGGTCTACTAGAGAAAGGTCATATGATACTAATTGCTCACTAAGGTAAACCACACTGAATCTACACACCTGTACTACTGTACAGGCAATAAGCACAGAGGGACCAACTTCAGCTAACCAAGTAAGAGACCAATTCATGTAAAAATGTACTCACACATATCTAGGACCTGCAACTATTTTTTAATTGACTTAATATCAGTAAATTCATAAATGTCTTTTAAAAGCAAGACTCAGATCAAGTTTCAGAAATACATTTTGGTCATTCATCATGTGTCTTTGAAAACTATATCTAGGACCTGCAACTATTTTTTAATTGACTTAATATCAGTAAATTCATAAATGTCTTTTAAAAGCAAGACTCAGATCAAGTTTCAGAAATACATTTTGGTCATTCATCATGTGTCTTTGAAAACTCTTTGGCTTGCTCATTAAGGGTGATTAGGTTATCTTTGGCTCATTTATTGAGGGTCATTAGGACCAGGTCAGCTTGCTTATTAAGGGACAAGACCTGGTTCCTGTACAACTGCTTTAAGAAAAATAGCACTTAAAAAAAAGCTATTTAAAAGTACAAAATAAAAAACATTTTATAAAAATGAATGTATTTTCTACCAATGTATTTTAAAAACATCTATCTGGATCTACTTATTGTATATGGAAATATACAATAAATCTCTCGTTACCAACCGGGCTGTTGAAGTAGAGCTGTTACATGTTTAACCTAGCACCTTCGTTTGTCTTTTTCTAATATATTAATGGTGTAGTTTGATTGTCTGGGACAGTACAATTAATGTGAAATTTACAAAAATGCAAGTGAGTTTATGTTCATTTATGTTGCCAGTTCAGAATTTATCGTAATATATTAAGCAAAAGTAAAAGAATAGGAATAGGATTTTATAACAGATGTGTACTAACAGATTTCTACGTACAAAGATCTTTCTTAGAACATTTGCCTATAGAATATCAATGCCTGCACTGAGGAATCCAGGAATTTTGTAGTCTTTTTCATGCAGAATGAACTCTTCATGCATTTCAATAGATTATGTTTGCTTAGACAAAGCTGGTGTACTGTGTAAGCAAATATGCAAAACATGCAAATAACCCCAACCTATTGGATAACAGCATTACACTGAAAAATACAAATAATTGCAAGACATATTTCAACACATGATCATATTGTTTAAATGTAAATGTTTATCAAAGAAACCCAAGTGATTCATTTGTAACACTTCCTCATAGCTGGACCTCTAACCTAAATTCTGCAGGTTGGCAGATTTAAACAGCTCAGGGAAGTTTCGCTCTAGCATCAAGGATGCAGCTAACAAAACACTACATACACTAGATATAGTAGTAGTAGACATGGAAATCAATGATCACACGAGCGTATGTGCCAAGCAGCAGGCCTTTTTAGGCCTACAGTCACGTACGTTACATACTCAAAATAAATTATATATGTTACGTACGTTTACACACTATGATTTAAAAGTCCTATGACAATAACACTGGCTATAAGTTGCTGTCTATTCCTCTGGCTTTGTGGTTGCATATACTTTGCATTCTGTCTCTGTGACTGAAGGTAAACAGGAAAACAATGAGCATTACTGAATGTAATATGAAACCTGACCCTTAAGGTAGTCTTAAATGATCATTACAGAGTTCTCTGTTCTCTGGCTGGGTATCGGTGAACTCAAGATGAGCTGGAAGCCTGCTATAAAGTTTGGAATATGCAGTTTTCTGATGATTATGGCGACCATCTGGATATTTCCTCCAGGTACTTCTGATCCCTACACCACAGTATATTATTCTTATACAATACATCCATGTACAGATTTACACACTATTCTCATAATGGTACAAACCTGAAGATGTGCAGGTCATAATCCATGAAATTCCTTGACATTCCTATACATTTCCTTAAAAAAAAAATTTAAATGTTATCTTGAAAACAGCATTAGGTGAACAGTTTGATTAACAGTCTGTGCTCTTCAAAATGTATGTTCTATTCTATTAAGGCCTTCTTTGCGAAGGGTGTCGTCACGTAAGTGGATGTGAACAGGTGTTTTTGATGGATGGTGGCTATACAGGATACTTGCCTAAAAATTTCTGTTGTAAGTCATGGAGTTGCAATTTAATGGTATATTTTGGCAACTCGCTGGTACATTTGAACTGAAATTTCTGTTTGTTTCTTTCTACAGCAGTGAAAGTGTTAGATCAAAGCTGCTTTTTGTCATTTGACACAAATCAAAGGGATAATAATACAGGTGAGTTTGCCCAAATTTCATGGCCTCTTGGTATACCTGACCACTTCCACAGAGAAGTGCTTGAGGTGCAGCTGTTGAAAGCATCACATGTAAAACACTGAAGACACCTCTAAGTAAGTGAGGTGCATTAAAACCATAGATAAAACAGCTGTATGTAAAAGAATGTAGTCCCACACAAAAATGTTTCCACCATTGTTTCCACCAAGAAGAGCATGACATAATAAAACTTGGTGGAAACAAAATCCCTAAAACATCCCCATTTAGGGCAGTCATGGCCTGGTGGTAGGGAACTGGTCTTGTGACCGGAGGGTCGTGGGTTCGATTCCCAGATCTGAGGCCATGACTGAGGTGCCCTTGAGCAAGGCACCTAACCCCAACTGCTACCCGTGTGCCGGGCTAGAGCTGCCCACCGCTCTGGGCACATGTGATCTACAGCCCCCTAGTAATCACTAGTGTGTGTGTTCTAACTGCACAGATGGATAAAAAGCAGAGGACAAATTTCGATTGCGGTGAAAAAATCACAATTGACAAAATATGGCACATTTACATTTAGATATGTTTCACTGTTTCTCTTGCATGGTTTTGCATATTGTGTTGACTATTATACTGTATTACATTACATTAACATATATAATGCAATTAAAGCCATTAAATATATTGCACTTATTAAAGTAGACAGTGACTTCATGGCTGTCACGATATAGCCCCAGACCCTTCCCTTTGGGAGTTTGTTTATGTCATCTTCATTTAGTTATGCCCATATGTGTACTTCCGTGGGTGTGGGTTTGTGTGAGTGTGTTCATTGGTCTCACCTGTGACTCGTCTCGTTATCACTCGGAGCTAGTGTTGTTCGTCTATTTAATGTGCGTTTACGCAGTGTCCCGTGCTCGTCTTTGTCTCGGTCTGAGACTGCTTCGTGCATGTTGTGTGTTAATGCTGTGGGCGTTTGCGCTACTGACATAGCACATGCTAATAAACATTTGTGTGTGAATCTGCAACACGTCTCCGCATCCTCAGCATCTCTCCCACGTAGCAATAGAAAAGGTAAGTGACAATTTGTTTGCTATTATCTATTCTCAGGCTGTACATATAAAGACATTGGTTTGTGGTTATTAAAAAACAACACAATTTACTCGATCAACATAACCAGAGAAAAACCAAGACCGACGTCATTAATCTTTTTGAATGGTACATGCAACAACACCTTGCAAGGTAATAACAATATTGTACCATTATCATAATTTGATTATTCCTTAAAGCTGTTTAAATTGAAAATAGTGCTCTACATGATTACTGGTACCATAAATGCAAACATACTACAAAGTTTTCAGTCCCGTGTTTATCAATGTCATGGACATAGAAATGCAGGAGAAAAGGAAGCCAAGATCTCCATCTGAAGAGTTTAATGAAAGCAATAAAACAAAACCTGAGGAAAGTCAATATAATGACAATGACTGACAGCCATACAAACACAAAATAAATTAAATATAGAGCAGCACAATAACATAATGAGAATAAGGCATAAACATCACCTCAGTGGGGTGTGGTATAAAATCACAATACATGTACAACACCACGGTGATGGCAAAGCAAGGAGGAGGGGGGGATGACCCAGTGGGCACCATGCCCCCCTGGGCACAGAGAGCACTGTACCACCCAGAACATGGATGACACTATGACTCTCAGGCCCTAGATCTTGAAGCACAACAAGTGAATGCCCCTCTGATGCAATGTCCAACTAAAGAGTTTATTGAATGTAAAAAAAAAAAAACAAAACCAAACAGAAAGAACAAAAGAGTGCCAATGTAATGACAATGACTGACATGGAGCAATGATGTAACATGATGTAACAAAATACAGGGTATAAGCACACGAGATAGCAAGGGAACTAAACCACATACAGGTTATAACACTAAAGAGGGGCAGGGTTACAAATGAATAGACTTAACAACCGAAATGACAACACTGAGCACATGGAACACAAAAACATAAGACATAATAGACAGGTGGGAGTGGGATCGTGAGGGACAGGTGGGAGCGGGGTCGTGAGAGACGGGTGGGAGCGGGGTCGTGAGAGACGGGTGGAAGCGGGGTCGTGAGAGACGGCCGTCGTGATGGACTGTAACTCGGGGTGTACAGACCGGTACACACTGCGTAAGAAAATTAAGGGAGAATTGAGCCCAAATGCCGTTAGAAACCAATAGGGATAAATGTTTATCACTAGGACTGTGTGTATTAAATAAACACACGCGAACATACAAAGCACCAACAGAAAAACAACCAACAGAAAACAACGTGGAATACTCAACATGTGAAAAGGCAAAACTCAACCATATAGACACGGGAGTAAAATAATAAAGGTAACAGAAAGAACGCCGAAAAAACTCACCGCGTAAAACGAAACTAAGGACACCAAGGGAAGTCACTGACAGCAGGCGAACGCCGCAACAAAACAAAAACCCTTCCCAAAATAAGAGTAACTGACAGGAAGAGATAAGGCTGGAGGAAAACTTGAGATGGTCCAGAAGTGGTGCAGGAGGTAGACACTTGAATAAGTAAAAGTAAAAGGTTGAGGAGAGAGAAAGAGAAAGTAAGGTGGCAAGACACCTTCACATAGGTATGCAACTTAGAGAATGAGAGACAGGGAGAGGGGCTGAGAGCGTTATGACAAGACCAAAACTAATCAGCAGTGATCCGTTTCACCAAGCTTCCTTAAGAAGCCCTGGAAAAAACGGATCACCGCTGACTGCGCCCAGAGAGTCTGGGACTGACTCGGGTGCCTCTTGTGGAGGTAGAAGGTATGGCATCCGAGCCAGCCCTGACATAGACAGGTGGGAGCATGGGGTCATGATGGACGGGCGGTGTCGTGAGGGACGGGTCATGACGGGTGGGAACGGGGGTCGTGATAGACGGGTGGGAGCGGGGTCGTGAGAGACGGGTGGGAGCGGGGTCGTGAGAGACGGGTGGGAGCGGGGTCGTGAGAGACGGGTGGGAGCGGGGTCGTGAGGGACGGGTGGGAGCGGGGTCGTGAGGGACGGGTCATGACGGGTGGGAACGGGGGTCATGACAGACAGGTGGGAGCGGGGTTGTGATAGACAGGTGGGAGCGGGGTCGTGATAGACGGGTGGGAGCGGGGTCGTGATAGACAGGTGGGAGCGGGGTCGTGAGAGACGGGTGGGAGCGGGGTCGTGAGGGACGGGTCATGACGGGTGGGAACGGGGGTCATGACAGACAGGTGGGAGCGGGGTTGTGATAGACAGGTGGGAGCGGGGTCGTGATAGACGGGTGGGAGCGGGGTCGTGATAGACGGGTGGGAGCGGGGTCGTGATAGACAGGTGGGAGCGGGGTCGTGATAGACAGGTGGGAGCGGGGTCGTGATAGACGGGTGGGAGCGGGGTCGTGAGAGACGGGTGGGAGCGGGGTCGTCAGAGACGGGTGGGAGCGGGGTCGTGAGAGACGGGTGGGAGCGGGGTCGTGAGAGACGGGTGGGAGCGGGGTGGTGATAGACGGGTGGGAGCGGGGTCGTGAGAGACGGGTGGGAGCGGGGTCGTGAGAGACGGGTGGGAGCGGGGTCGTGAGAGACGGGTGGGAGCGGGGTCGTCAGAGACGGGTGGGAGCGGGGTCGTGAGAGACGGGTGGGAGCGGGGTCAATCATGACACTGACAGTCATACTAACACAAAACAGCTTTTAAGGAACAGTGACATAATGGGACTCAGGTGATGCTGTGAATGAGGCACACACACCACCTGAGTGAGGCATAGTATAAAACCAAAATACAGACAAAGATACAAACATAAACAAACGCCATATGCAACACCTTCTAACAGAGGCTACTAGTTTGGGGGTACTGTCAGTCAATTGCTTTCTATACTGAATATTAAACTAAAACCAAAAACATTTTCTGATGCTGATTCCAATTTTGCATACATGAGAAGAACCCAGAACCCTGAGAGGTCTTCATTGCCTAGTTTTGGTCACCCTGTCTACACATGCCAGCGACCCCACAGAACAGCACAGTGTTTGGAATACATGATTACAGCAAAACCAGAACACATGATTACAGAAGGAGCAAAACACAAATAACAGGAAACAGGCAGCAAAACGTATACACAACATACAAATGTACACACACAAACATAACATGAACGCAAAAAACTTAGACACAGGCTTAATGGAACAACAAGACAGGGACAACAAGGACTAATAAGACACAGGCGATAATATTAGGGGTGTAGAAAACAAAACAAAAGGGTAAACGAAAACTGAATCACCAGTTGCAGTGGGAATGTCACCATAGCTTTTCTAAATGTACAAATTGTACCTGTGATAAACCATATTAATTAATTATTTTCTTTTCTAAATCACTCAAAACAATTCAGGGTGGATTAAGAATGAAAAATTTTCCAGATGCACAGATAGAACACCTACAGTGCACCCAGATTGTAATATCAAATGTCTGAATCCCAATGACATTTGCCAGCATACCATGTATAAACCTTGTACAGGTAAAAATGCCTTCTTTATGGAGACAGTGAATGTCATATCATCTACCCCAGAAATGTTTAGCTTGCAGCTGGTCTCATTAATTTCACTGTTTGTTTTTGCATGTTTGTGAGTGCCAATTGCAGATAACAGTAATGATGACAACATCGTGTTGGGTGATTCAAAGACAGAACTTAAATGCTTTAAATGCGGCACCCCATTTCAAGAACCAGAAGGACAGATCAACTTAAATATTCACATAACTCCTCAAGACAACAAAACTATTAACATGGTGTAAGAAAATGTTATATATGAGCAGAAAACTATTAAATTCTCTTATGACAATGAAGAATTATAATTTGCTCTCTCTCACCCTCTCCCTCCCTCCCTCCCTCCCTCCCTCTCTTTCTCTCTGTTATTTTAGTGCTGCTATGGCAAATTTGACCACCACTGTTTTGGCACTTATGGGGAACCGCTCAACAATGTCTGTGTCCTTACCAGATGCACAGGGTATTTTTGTGAAACCAAAAACACCCCAAAAGCCTGACACAGTCTCATTTGCCTACTCCAATGTCACCAATCTTAGTGTAGGTACAGGAGAGGCGGAATGCAGTCTTTGCATAATAGTGCACACATATGTATAAAAGTAATTACATGCTAAAACCCCATATTCACTATCTATATGCACTCTTCATTGCCTTACTGGATTAAAAACGGGCCTCATACAACCATCTCGTGAAGATGGGAATGACCAAGCTGCATCACCCCATATGTATCTCTTACATTACTAGCACTGTATTCAAAACATGTATTTATTTGAATGAATTACCTTGCTATTTGTTATACTATGTTAACTCTTTAAGGGTCAGTTTGTGACCACCTTTGTAGGTCAGATTAACAGCATCACTGATACACATACCCATGTCATCCTCTACCATACCCACATCATCCTCTACCATACCCACGTCATCCTCTACCATACCCACGTCATCCTCTAACGTACCCACATCATCCTCTACCATACCCACGTCATCCTCTACCATACCCACGTCATCCTCTAACGTACCCACATCATCCTCTACCATACCCATGTCATCCTCTACCATACCCACATCACCCTCTACCATACCCACGTCATCCTCTAACGTACCCACATCAGTGTCGCTGCTGTCTTGACAATCCAAATCATATCTGCTTAGCAGTGAGTTTGTGGTCTGCACCTGACCAGGAATTAACCAGGTTGAAATTGGCTAACAATTTTTTGCAGTGCAACAGATAGCCTACACTTTTTTAATGCTTAATTGTATGTGTAGAAGGTTCCAGTGAGTACAGGTGCCAAAATTATTGCCAGTTTTGTCAACTTCTAAAATTCCAGAAATACTGTCATTTTTACAGATTATCCAAGATGAGACTCAGATTGGAACTTTTCCCAGGACGATCTCAGTACCGAAGGAGGCTTTTGAGAAATCACTTAAGCAAAACAGCACCACTTTATTTGTTTCTGTGTTCCTATTTACAAAATTTATCCAGGTACAAATATATTTTTCCAGTTATTTGTCAGATAAAAATATAGAATATTAATGCTGTGCCCTATATTCTACCCTGACATTCATGAGCTTTGTGGTTTTCTGGGCTTTGAATAAATTAGTTAATAAACAAACAAATATTATACAATCCAGGCAGTTATAAAAAATGTGTTAATAATTCCTTGCAGTATCATGAAACTGCAGTTACTAAACTGCTGAAAGTGAAACAATTTCCACTACACACTTTCTCTCTCTCAATCCCGCTATCTAAGGATGAAAAACACAGCACAGTTTTAGATAATGAAGTGTATTCCATTGAGATGGGAGCAGACATAAACAACCTCATGGACACAATTAACTTAACCTTCAGGAATATTGACACGGTAATTCAAAACCTCCATTCTAATAATACACTCATCACAACAAGAATATTATATCTACCCAGTAATAACATGCACAGCTGTCATTAATAAGATGAGAGTCAGTAATAATATACAGATCTGTCAGTAATAACATGCGAGTATAAATGCAGTCTGTAGATGCCCAGGTTACAGTGTTGTATTTATTTGCATTGCATTTGTTTCTGCAATGTGAAAATTACCAACACTGTTATGCTGCTTATTCAGCTTTTTTTCATTTTCATTTTCCACTTTGCACCAAGAAGTATTATGTTCTTTTGTCAGACACCTATTGAAAGCAATTTTTATCGAATAACTTAATTACCTAAAATTTTACGTTTTACTTTTCTCTGCAGAATGGAGTTGTTCCTTTTTGTCACTCTTGGAATGGATCAGGTAATGTTATCTCACCTGTGCTAGTCTCAAGGCCAAAAGTTACATATGAATGACTTCTATCATAATAATAATAATAATAATAATAATAATAATGCATTTTTAAAAATAAAAATAATGATGCCTAATTATATAGCACTTTTCAACATCCAAAATCTCAGTTATTAGGATTGTAAAATATTGCAATAATAATTTTTATAGTAATAATATATATTAATTGTCACGTTGAGGACCCCGGCCCCTCCCTTTTGGGCGTGTGTTTACGTAGTCTACGTGCATCGTCTGCGTCTGTGGATATTCCGTGGTGATAGCTATGTCATGTGATAATCCGTCTCACCTGTGAATTGTCTCGTAATCACATGGGGTTAATGTGGTTTGTCTATTTAATGTGCGCTCGCGCAGTGTCCTGTGCTCGTCGTTGTCTAGAGTCTACACGTTTCTGTGTAAAGTGTCAGATGTTCCTCGTGCGCTATTGCGCAATCTATGTGTTATACATTAAAAGTGACGTCTCTGCAAGGATTCTGTGTCTCGTCCTTCGCTCCACCCCGATCGTCACAGAACGACGAGCCATTTGAGACACCTAGTAAGCATGCCGGGCTACACCACCCGGCCGAAGAAGGGTCAACGCCACAGCAAGCGGCATCACCGGGCTGCTTCCTCACCCCTGCGCCGCGAAGTCACGCCGACACAGGAAGAATTGGAGCAGGACCCGGTGTGCGCAGCCCAGCTGTCTGCGGCGCGGACGTGCAGAAGCCCCGAGATGGCGGAGATGTTCCGCGAGGGTGCGGTAAGGATTTGGAGGCATAGACATTCCTCTCCTTCCCGCGCCCTCTCGCCTCCGAGGGCAAGCGCATTCGAGATCAGCGCCACGGACTCCACCCCGGAGACACCCCGGGGAGGACTCCGAAGAGGAGGAAGAAGAGAAATACCCTCCGTCCGTTTACTCTGCTCCCACGGTGGACTATGTTGGGGAGGGGGAGGAAGAAGAGGAATACCCTCCGTCCATATACTCCGCTCCTACCATTGACTATGGTGGGGAAGGGGAGGAGGAGGAGTACCCTCCCTCCGTCTACGACGAAACCACCGTAGACTACGGTGAGGAGGAGGAGGAGCCGGAATCGGAGGAGGAGGACTACCTTCCCCCGCCTGTGGGTCTCTCTCCCGAGGTACAGGAGTTCGACAGGTCCACCGTGGACTACGGTGCGGAGGACTATTCCCCGTCAGTGGTTTCAGGGGTGTACGATAGTGACCCCTACACGCAGGATGAGGAGGAGAGCCTTCCCTCCTCCGCGGGAACTGTCAAAGGGAGGAGCACTCCTGGGGAGACCGCGTCCTCCGGACCTTCCAGGGCCAGCCCCATGGACTATTCCCGGGGTGAGAGCCCGGCTCAGTCCATGGAAGGGGTTCTGGAGGGCGAGGAGGAGCCGATGGACTATGGGGAGGAGCTCCCTCGCGCTGCGTCTGGCAGGCCCGCCAGCTACGCTGCCTCGGACACGTCCGCCAGCTACGCGGCACCCGACGCGTCCGCCCGCCGCGCTGCGCCTGGTGGGGGGTTTGCGGCAGGGGCAGGAAGGGGACTGCCCAACGCAGCGCCAGCAGCACCAGATCTATCTCCCCTACTCGCTCTCCTCCTGGCGCGCAGCCTGGCGCCCATGTCGTGTGTGTGTGTTCCCGTGTTTGTCAGTCTTCCCCTTTGTGTACCAAACCCGTTTTTCCCTCTTGTGCCACTGTGTGTGAACGTGCCTGTGTGTGTGTTTGTGAATATGCCGTTTAATGTGTTTAACGTCTTTTCCCCCGTCTTCCCAGGGAGGGTGTGCTAGGCGATTCGTGATGGACGCTCCGCCAAGGGCAGTCACCTCCCAAACGCAGGACTGAGCACGTCGGATCCGCTCATCGTCGTGGGTTCGGGGCACTCGGTCCTGTTGGCACCCCGGGACGGGTAGTGCCCTTGGAGGGGGCGTCTGTCACGTTGAGGACCCCGGCCCCTCCCTTTTGGGCGTGTGTTTACGTAGTCTACGTGCATCGTCTGCGTCTGTGGATATTCCGTGGTGATAGCTATGTCATGTGATAATCCGTCTCACCTGTGAATCGTCTCGTAATCACATGGGGTTAATGTGGTTTGTCTATTTAATGTGCGCTCGCGCAGTGTCCTGTGCTCGTCGTTGTCTAGAGTCTACACGTTTCTGTGTAAAGTGTCAGATGTTCCTCGTGCGCTATTGCGCAATCTATGTGTTATACATTAAAAGTGACGTCTCTGCAAGGATTCTGTATCTCGTCCTTCGCTCCACCCCGATCGTCACATTAATGCAGTGGGGAACCGTCAGGGCCCTCTACGCCCTCTCAGAGGGCCTAAATATTCTTAAAACATAAATATATATAATAAAATTTATCCAATTTTATTTTATCTACTTACAGTTTGACAATCGACATCGAAACAATTACAAAAATATAAGCAAATAAAATATTCCACCGTATCTATTCAATCTGTGTTGGAAGGTGAGGGGTTAAGTTAAGTGGAAGCCTGTGAGCCTGTGTCTCCCCCTATCAGGATTGTGATGCCTCCGCAGAATGGTGGTGATTGGTGGGCCCACTGTTCATTTACAGAGGGCCTGGCATATTATTCAGCGCAATACCAGTTTCAAATGACAGCAAAATTGACCAATCATATCTTCCCTCTTAGTGGGCGGGCTTAACTGTATGATAATTTCCGCCCACTGTGGCGATGCTAGCTGTCGTTACCGTACCACCGCTAGCTAGTTTCGATTCATTCCTTTGATGCCCTCGTGCGCGTTGTTTACATATTCCGCTCCCGAGGAACACAGAGCTGTGAACCTTATTTTGTTGGAACCTTATTTTGCTTAAGAAGTTATCTAGTACAGATATTATTGTTTATTGTGTTTCTAAAGATGTACTGTCGTCTCAATTTTTTTCTTTATTGCAGTTAATTGAGTTCACTTTGACTTTGAGAGCAAACAAAAAATTTTCGGGGGGGGGGGGGGGGGGGGGGGGGGGGGGGGGGATGGGAGCGGGCCCAGGTTTAATGGTCACGGTTCGCTACTGTATTAATGACACAATCATAAAACTAAATCTAAAAAAACTAAAACTAAATAAAATATTTGTTAAAATCAATGAACCAGTAACCTAAGCTTAATCCTAAACAAGAATGTTTTCAGTTAGATTTACATTCTAAAACTCCAAACAGATGACATTCCTCGTTTTTTTCTAGATCATTTTTGAAATATTTCAAAGAAAAACATATTTTCCACAGAAATGCATAAACTGCCAATAATTTGTAACCAAATTTATATCCAGTTGGCTTATGTAAAAATTACTGTTGTCACCAGGTTCCCAGCCAAACTGGATTACTGAAGGGTGCAATACGACTACTGTAAATGGCAGTGTAACCTGTGAATGCCAGCACTTGACCTTCTTTGCCTTGCTGATGGTGGTGAGATTCTCTTTCAGTACTCTCTTATTGACCACTACCCCACCCACAGAGATTTTCCCTCAGTGACTACTATCCGCACCCAGGAAGATTTTCCCTCAATGACCACTATCTTTCCTGTGACCTTGAACACCACCCACAGAGATCACTCCTCAGTTACCAGTAACTCTATGCACATTTTCCTTCAGTTCCAGCCATTGCCTAACACACCTTTTCCAATGGATCATTTCCCAACATATCTGTTCCAACTTATCATAATCCAAAACACCACCTCCATCTAATTGTAGCACAACAAACTGGTCATAAGCCAACATAACGAATTACTAACTAAGTAATTAATTAATTAATTACTAACTAAGACCTTGTATAAGTTAGATCAGGCAAAGGGCAGTAAGGTTTGGAAATACATCCTGCCTGCAGGAAGACAGGACTTCATAGGTGTTAGAGATGATCACAGACCCATGTGTATATTCAACTGAAAACTCTGATTATGTAATAAGCCTCATGCACTAATTTGAACTTGGGCAAAAATTTTAAAACCTTTTCTGATCCAGAAAGCATGCCATGCTTGCAGGGGACCATTGCTAGATTGGACATAAAAGAAGCACAGGAGATGTTAAAATGGTTATGGTGTTTCTACAGCCCAATCCTGCAAACATAAGCAGCTCAGACTTCAACAACCTCACCTACATCACCTCCATTGGCTGCGGGGTCTCCCTCTTCTTCCTCTGTGTGGCCCTCTTCATGCACTTCCTGCTTAGGTACAGTGTGAACAAAAAGAAGAAAGAAAACAAAATGAATATGTTAACATTACAAACTGGAGTTTGGATAAATGTCTTCAATGTCTCTCCACAGTCAGGCCCGATCCAGTGATTCACTCCATATCCTCATACACCTGTTTGTGGCCCTGTCTCTGTTGAACCTGACCTTTCTGACCAACACGTATGTGGCAAACACGTATAACAAGATAAGCTGTAAGCTCATGGCAGGTTTCATGCACTACTGCTTGCTGGCCAGCTTCACATGGTTCGGTCTGGAGGCTCTGCACATCTGTCTGCAACTAACCAAAAACACGGCAACTATCAAACACTACCTCACCAAGATCTGCATCGCTGGCTGGGGTGAGTTCTGGAATTAAACAATGATTAGTGCTCACAGCAGAGCAATGTGAGCATTACAGTATGAATCTCTATAAATGCTGTTTGAGAACACTTGTAGACTGCTGACACCAGTTTTTATGTATTACTAATGTAATTTAATCTTTGACTTTGGTGTTCATTAGTGTCTCCTGCCATTACTGTGGCTGTCCTTTTCTGTGTGGGGAAATATGATGAACTGGTCTTATACACTGATACAGGAAATGTGGCGAGAATGTAAGTAAGCACAGTCTTTCTTATGCTTTCACACCCTAGTCCAAGGGCTTCCAACCACTGGTGATCGATCGCTTTATATATTAGGCGCAGCAGAGAGGAAACTTGTCCAAACTGTGTCCATTTGACCCCCCCCCCCCCCCCCCCCCCCCCGCAAATAAACATATATTAATTAATGTGTCCGTTCCACAACCCCCCCCCCCTCCCCTCACCACCAACTCTGCCCTTTATCAACGAAAGTGCCTTTTTGAAACTTCGGTTTAAAAAAAAATTTATTAACATTTTACTGTGGTCGGTTTAAAATGATCTTTTGAAAACCTGAGCGATTAAAAACAATGCCCTGAAATGAGCTACCACCTCGCACACACACCCGACCTCTCTCTTCCTTTAACACACCAGATGCGCTGCAGCAGCAGTTCAGTTCAGCGAGTGGAAGGAAGCGTCTTCAGCACAGCACACACGCTCACCGATAGACTTCTTCTCCCGTCCCCACCAGCCAGATCACATACACATCAAGTCAAATCGTACCGTTTGCCCTCAACGTGAAATCATTTTCTTGTGCTGTAAAATGTCTCATACAGCACCAAACTACTAAGCATTTTTAGCCGACTGGTCACCTGATAAACTAGTCGCTCTAGCCCAAATCAATGATAGATAACATGAGGACGACCACATACAAATAATTAAGGTAGAGTTTGCAAATCTATGTGTTAAGCTGAACGTTTTGTTAGACAACATAAATTAACACATTCGTTTGTGAAAGAAGAAACGGGAAGTTCCCCATTACCTGTGAAAAATGCCCATCTGCATTCGTGTAATGAAAACACTCAGTAGCCTATAACTCCTCCTACTTTTTGGTCTTTTTACTGTCTTAATTGTAGGCCTTTATTATAGATTTACTAATTGCAAAATATATGCAACAAGGCCTGCAGACAGTGGAGGGTAAACAGAAGTTAACTGAAGGTCTTAACAATGACTGTGTGTAGTTAATATTGGATATGAATTTTATCAGTTGGCGGTGTGACTTTTTTCCATTGAAAACTCACGTTTAGAGAATGTTAAAAATAAAAGTCAAATTTCATTCAACATGTGCTTGTAATTTTTTTTTATTTATAATGAAGTTCGCTAAAAAAGTGCCCCCCCTCCCCCCGAGCACTTGCCCCCCAAAATGTCTGTGCACGCCACTGGTTGTAGGTAATGTGACATGATTCTCAACCCAAAGTAAAGTTTAATGCCAAACGCTTCAGCGACATTTCAACAACTATTAGCTGTCATTCAACACAGCTAACTGCTGCCAATCGTTGCTACACCCCTTTAAGTGTCATTAAATAACTTATAAATCCGTTCGTCGTAAAGAAAGCTATTCGGATATTAACGTTAACAGACCTTATATAATTGACCCAACCCAACTGACAAAAATATTAATTATTTTAGATAGAGGTGTCAATTCCAGGTTCAGAGATTAAAAGTCCTCACCAGCATTTTGCTCAGGCTTCCTGGATTGTGAGGACTTTTAATATCTGAACCTGGAATTGACACCACTAATTTTAAATGAATGTTTATCGTCTGCGCCGTTCATATTCAAATAGAAAGGGCGGAGTAAAATGTTGTACTGCAGGCAGCCACAAGAGGGCATCAGATACATCGTGCCTTCATTCATAACCTGCTGCTGTCCAGTCCACTTCACGTGTACTAGCTGTAGGTTTTCGTTGGGATTTCACTGGTGTTTTTTCTTTCGTTTTGGTTTATGCTTGGTTTTCAGAGATACGGTGGCCAGTTCACTTGGTCCAATCTAAGTTTTTAACAATTTATTCACGATAGAAAAAACGATAGAACCGTTTTACTCAGACAAGTACTAGCCTAACTAGCTTGCTAATCTGCCAGCTACCTTTTTCAGGTGACTGTACTATGCTAGACCTAAAATAGTGTCCAGGTTTGTTAGTGTATACATATATTACTATAATTGTATATAATACTATTATATGTATGTATATATATATATATATATATATATATATATATATATATATATATATATTTTTTTTTTTTTTTTTTTTTCATCTTAATATTTGGTACAGTGGCTTTTGTTTGCAATTACAGAGGTCAAACGTTTCCTGTAGTTTTTCACCAGGTTCGCACACACTGCAGCAGGGATGTTGGCCCATTCCTCCACACAGATCTCCAGATCAGTCAGGTTTCTGGGCTGTCGCTGAGAAAAACGGAGTTTGAGCTCCCTCCAAAGATTTTCTATAAGGTTTAGGTCTGGAGACTGACAATCCTGGCTGTGTGCTTTGGGTCATTGTCATGTTGAAAAACCCAGTCACGACCCATTTTTAGTGCTCTAACTGAGGCAAGGAGGTTGTTCCCCAAAATCTCACAAAACATGGCCCCGGTCATCCTCTCCCTAATACAGTGCAGTCGTCCTGTCCCATGTGCAGACAAACACTCCCAAAGCATGATGCTTCTACCCCCATGCTTCACAGTAGGGATTGTGTTTTTGGGATGGTACTCATCATTCTTTGTCCTCCAAACACGGTGAGTGGAATTAAGACCAAAAAGTTCTATTTTGGTCTTATCTGACCACAGAACTGTCTCCCATGACTCCTCTAGATCATTCAAATGGTCATGGGCGAACTTAAGACGGGCCTGGACGTGTGCTGATTTAAGCAGGGGAACCTTCCATGCCATGCATTATTTTAAACTATGACTTCTTGGTGTATTACCCACAGTAACCTTGGAAACAGTGATGTCAGCTCTCTTCAGGCCATTGACCAGCTCCTCCAGTGTAGTTCTGGGCTGAATCCTCACCTTTCTTAGGATCATTGCTACCCCATGAGCCCCAGTTTGCATGGAGCCCTAGTTTGGGGGAGATTGACAGTCATGTTTAGCTTCTTCCATTTTCTAATAATAATAAGATAAATAAAGTTTATCTTTTTTCACCAAGCTGCTTGGCAATTGCCCCGTAGACCTTTCCAGCCGAAAATTGTGGAGGTCTACAATTTTGTCTCTGGTATCTTTGGACAGCTCTTTGGTCTTAAGCCATGTTAGTAGTTGAAGTCTTACTAGTTGTGTGGGATGGACAGGTGTCTTTATGCAGGTCACAACCTCAAACAGGTGATTCTAATTTAGAATAAGTGGAGGTGGACTTTTTAGAGGCGGACTAACAGGTCTGTGAGGGCCAGAATTTTTGCTGACTGGCAGGTGTTCAAATACTTATTCGCAGCAGTAACACACAAAAAAATGATTAAAAAATCATACATTGTGGATTTTTTTTTCATTATGTCTCAATTTCATACCCCTCCCAATTTCTAAGTGGGAGAACTTGCAAAGTTGCAGGGTGTTCAAATACTTATTTTTCTCATTGTATATAAAAGAAAAGTAACATATCCAAAATCTAATAATAGTACACTGCAGTTAACTACATGGAATGTCAAAGCTCAACTGATTTTTTCTGTTTGGTATGTTTAGTGATGATACTTTGCTATAAGTTTTTATACAACAGTTTTCATGTAGGCCTGTCACGATAACAAAATTTTCAGAACAATATATTGTCCCAGAAATTATTGCGATAAACGATAATATTGTCATTTTAAAGTGCCATTATAAAATTTTTTCTTGCTTCTGGGCTCCCCAAAGGAGCTTTAAGACAATGTGCCACAATAATAATATAGTAGCATAATAATACAATTACACCAGTTGGCAGTAATGTATTGTAAAGCTCATGTATGGGTTCATATTTGAGCTTGACCACATATCTGTAGTGGCAGAGTAAAATGAGATGTCTAATCTCCTTCAGAACACGTGACTTCATTATATAAGGTTGGAATGGCAGTTTGGGAGATAAAGGTTTTCTTTGGCAGTTCATACTGCATGTTAAATCTTTTTCAGCATGTTTATAAATGTTTTCTGACTGTATTTAACGGCAGCATCTCTTTGGCTATATAGCGAGTTAAGTCTGGTTTAAGCCTGGTTTAAACTTGACGCATCGCGAGCCGAGCGAGGGTCTGCGCGGCGAAAATTACGTAATCGCGGTGGCCTCGCGCACTGTCGATTCGCGAGGTCCTGCGCCTCTCGAATTTTGTAACTTCGCGCTCGCGCGCCGCAGCGCAATGAACAAAGTCATGTTTGCGGAGTTCATATTCGGGCTATGCGGAGTTTAATTCATAAAGCATTTGTACGTCACTTTAAAGGTCCATTTCAATATTTCCCAGCACGTTAAACTTAATTAAGTTAAATATTTATACATATACTCGAAATAATTCGCTTTTTATCACATCATTTAAGGGTTGTTTATTTTCAAAACGCCCAATCTTAGAACGTCTTCACGTTCTCTCATGTTTCATCCTGGAATTACAAGAGGCTCGTATTTGTTAACTGTTCAGTCAGTCAGATATTTATTGTGAAACGAAGTAGTTACAATTTCAAGTATTTTCAAGTACTTTAGCCTAAATTCCAGCACTTTTCAAACCTGAAACACAAAGAAACATTAAAATTCGTCAGGTAAATGTTCCTTCCACTGTTTTTGAGGCGATTTCCTTTATACTACCACATATCGTTTCGAACAACGCTTTCACCGTTCGCGGAGGTTCGCGCGAGGTGAGCGGAGTCGCGCGCTACGGTCACTATAATAAACAACCATTAAATAATGTGATAAAAAGCGAATTATTTCGAGTCCCATTAGCCTTCACGAGCTAACACATCTCCACCTGTGTGCGTGGAGGCACTGTTATTGACGTTATTGAAATCTAACGTAGTTGCGGTTTATTCTCATGTAAACAAATTTGAGCGGAAACCCAATGGTCAATTATCGACATCAGCAAAAATGATCGCGGTTAAAAAAATTATCGTACGATAAGTCGATAATGTAATTATCGCGACAGGCCTATTTTCATGTTTTGGTATTCTGTTCTGTGTCTGTTCATCTTACAGTATATGACATCCTTCTATACCATGCTGTCTGCTTGTAAATTCAGAGCTGAATTGCTGTTGCTTTATTAGCTCTCCTGTTGCAGTCTTACCCAGCATGCTCTCTGATTTCTGCTCCTACAGGTGCTGGATCGTAGACTCAATCACCCAGTATGTGGTGAACATTGGCTTCTACTCTGTCATCTTCCTTTTCACCCTGATGACCTTCACCTTCATGCTGCGCTGGCTCTGCCTGGCGAGGAGGTTTCGTGGGGCAAGTACCCAAGGCAACGTTGGCTCGGGTCAGAGCAGCAGCATCGGGACGTCTGATGCCCTGACTGTCATGGGTCTGTGCAGCATGTTCGGACTCACCTGGGGCTTCGCCTTCTTCGCCTATGGTGCCCTGCGCCTCCCGGCTTACTACATCTTCACTGTCCTCAACTCTTGCCAAGGTGGGGCAGAGAAATATGTCAAATTATTTCTACCTTCATCTCGGAAGGAATATTGTTCAACAAACTGTAATAGCTAGTGAATGTATATACATTTAGGGCATTTAGCAGACACTCTTAGCCAGAGCAACTTGCAAAGTGCACATTAGTGGGCTGTGGTACCCCTAACCCAGTGCTAGAGGAGGAGTTAGGGTTAAGTGCCTTGCTCAAGGGCACTTCAGTCATGGCCTAGGGCACAACCCTCCAATCACAAGATCAGTTCCATAACCACCACCCCCTGTATAGCAAAATACATATAGTATAGCTTGTTCATTGGAAAAAACAATGTTTGTTTACATGTTGTTGGGAACTGCTGGATGTACATGATTTATAATGTCTGGGTTGGGTGATGATACCAGTGGTGTGGGCAAAGGTCTACCCAGTCCTTCAGTGAGTTGTAATCTCATTCAAGCCATTTTTGTTTCTTTTCAGGATTCTTTCTGTTCATTTATTACTACTGTTCCAGCAAGCTTGTGGGGGAAGAGGGGCTACAATCAGGACAAACAGAATCCACCACCACTGTGGAAAACCCTTACGCGAAGCCAAAAATATTTTGAACCCAGCCAGAATTCACATTCACATACAAGATTAGGCCAGATATCAAGTACCGTAATTTTATGTCTTCAGAAGTCAGCACCCACAAGCTCTATTTATGGGGCTGTTTCAGCGTCTGGTAAGAGTTGCAGAGCTGTGTAGGCATGTTGACCCGCAAGAAGAACAGACAGGTTGTTTCCTATCACGTCAGTCTTCAGAACATTGCACATAAACAGGTTTCACCTCACGCTACTTCAGAGCACTTTCCATAAAGCTTTCCAAAGCTGGTGAAGGACTTTTATCTGATACGTCCTGTTTCTCTGGAAACTTTTTTTGTTCTCTGGAAACAATTGAAGTACACTGCGGTCACTCTTCGTCTATATATTTCATATAGGCTATATTTTTCATTCTTATGATTTGTCTATGTAAATTATATTTAAATAGACTGTGTAAACTATTCTAAATGAAAGCTTAATGTATCTGTCTAAGTTTTAAATAAAATGCTTCACACTGGCTTTCGCTTACTTTCACACCAGAACATCACTGCTATATGGTCTACCATCCTCAAATGAGGCTCCTCTAATATTTTGACTACGGGGTGTTTTGGAGATCAGCGACTCCACCAACACTGCCATCATGCTACATCAACTGTATCACGTTGAATTAAAGGGTATTTACAGTATATATCACCGAAGACAACGTTTTATCTAGCATTCAGCTAAATTTATCGTCTGTTAGCGGCACAAAAATACATATGGTTAAAAAAACAGGACTACAGGCGGAGGAGCCTAAAGCCTGGTTTATACTTTCGCGAGTGACTGTAGCGCGCGGCTCCGCCCACCTCGCGCGACCCTGCGCGAGCGGTGTAGGCGTTTATACTTTCGCGAACGTCGCGAGCGTCGCTGCAGTGTTCTCCGAAACGATAGGTGGCGATAGGTGGCAGTGGAGAATAAAAAACCCCTGCAAAACCGGGGAAAGAACATTTTTACTTGGCCAGAGACCGTATATATACACATCAGGCATCAAACGTAAATATGGCTTTGCAGTGTTGTCCGAAACGATACGTTAACAAATACGAGCCTCTTGTAATTCCAGGGCGAAACATGAGAGAACGTGAAGACGTTAGACGTCTGGGCGTTTTGAAAATAAACAACCATTAAATAATGTGATAAAAAAGCGAATTATTTCGATTCATTTCGAGTATATGTATAAATATTTAACTTAATTAAGTTTAACGTGCTGGGAAATATTGAAATGGACCTTTAAAGTGACGTACAAGTGCTTTAATTCCACCTTGTATAGGTGTATAAACCCGGCAAACATGACTTTGTCCATCGCGCTGAAGCGCGGCGCGCGCGCGAAGTTACAAAATTCGGGAGGTGCACGACCTCGCGCCGCGACAGCGCGCGAGGCCCTCGCGCACGGGCGGAGCCACCGCGATTACGTCATTTTCGCCGCGCGGACCCTCGCGCCGCTCGCGGCGCGTCGAGTATAAACCAGGCTTAAAGCCTGGTTTAAGCCTGGTTTATACTTTCGCGAGCGACCGTAGCGCGCGACTCCGCCCACCTCGCGCGACCCTGCGCGAGCGGTGTAGGCGTTTATACTTTCGCGAACGTCGCGAGCGTCGCTGCAGTGTTCTCCGAAACGATAGGTGGCGATAGGTGGCAGTGGAGAATAAAAAACCCTTGCAAAACCGGTGAAAGAACATTTTTACCTGACCAGAGACCGTATATATACACACCAGGCATCAAACATAAATATGGCTTTGCAATGTTGTCCGAAATGATATGTGGTAGTATAAAGAAACACCCCTCAAAAAAAGGGGAATGAACATTTACCTGACGCATTTTGATGTTGCTTTGTGTTTCAGGTTTGAAAAGTGGTGGAATTTAGGCTAAAGTACATTAAAATGTTGAAATTACGTTAACAAATACGAGCCTCTTGTAATTCCAGGACGAAACATGAGAGAACGTGAAGACGTTAAGATTGGGCGTTTTGAAAATAAACAACCATTAAATAATGTGATAAAAAGCGAATTATTTCGAGTATATATATTAATATTTAACTTAATTATGTTTATCGTGCTGGAAAATATTTAAATGGGCCTTGAAAGTGCCGTACAAGTGCTTTAATTCCACCTTGTATAGGTGTATGAACTCTGCAAACATGACTTTGTTGATCGCGCTGAAGCGCGGCGCGCGCGCGAAGTTACAAAATTCGGGAGGTGCACGACCTCGCGCCGCGACAGCGCGCGATGCCCTCGCGCACGGGCGGAGCCTCCGCGATTACGTCATTTTCGCCGCGCGGACCCTCGCGCCGCTCGCGGCGCGTCGAGTATAAACCAGGCTTTATACTCGACGCGCCGCGAGCGGCGCGAGGGTCCGCGCGGCGAAAATGACGTAATCGCTGTGGCTCCGCCCGTGCGCGAGGGCCTCGCGCGCTGTCGCGGCGCGAGGTCGTGCACCTCTCGAATTTTGTAACTTCGCGCGCGCGCCGCGCTTCAGCGCGATGGACAAAGTCATGTTTGCCGGGTTCATACACCTATACAAGGTGGAATTAAAGCACTTGTACGTCACTTTAAAGGTCCATTTCAATATTTCCCAGCACGTTAAACTTAATTAATTTAAATATTTATACATATACTCGAAATGAATCGAAATAATTCGCTTTTTTATCACATTATTTAATGGTTGTTTATTTTCAAAACGCCCAATCTTAACGTCTTCACGTTCTCTCATGTTTCGTCCTGGAATTACAAGAGGCTCGTATTTGTTAACGTAATTTCAACATTTTAATGTACTTTAGCCTAAATTCCAGCACTTTTCAAACCTGAAACACAAAGCAACATTAAAATGCGTCAGGTAAATGTTCATTCCCTTTTTTTTGAGGGGTGTTTCTTTATACTACCACATATAGTTTCGGACAACATTTCAAAGTCATATTTATGTTTGATGCCTGGTGTATATATACGGTCTCTGGTCAGGTAAAATGTTCTTTCACCGGTTTTGCAGGGGTTTTTTATTCTCCACTGCCACCTATCGCCACCTATCGTTTCGGAGAACACTGCAGCGACGTTCGCGAAAGTATAAACGTCTACACTATGGAAGAAAAATAGTTCCATCGGATTTTGAATTCGTATTTGAAGCACTGAATTTGTTTGCCCTTGAATTTGAAGCTCTGAATTTTTTTTGCACTGAAATTATGCATCTGAATTTTGTTGCCTTTGAATTTAATGCTTATTAAAATACAATGAAAAAAAATTCGAGCGTTAAAAAATTCAAAAGATTTTTTTTCAAGTTGCTCGAATTCGATTGGTCAAATTTGGCTCACAAAATACGCGTGCAAAATTTCGCGTGCTAAAATACGAGTTCAAAGATATTCAGAGTAAACATCCGGGACACAAAGGATGAGCAATCGATTCAAGACTCCAATCGAACCAAATCCAACCAATCACGCTCCACTGGTCACGGCGCTGTTTGAAGCCACAGGCGGAGAGAGAAAGTGAGTTATGTCGGCGCACGGGATCGGCTCCTCTTCGGTGAGTGTATTTACTCCTTTATTTGTCTATTGTGGTGTTTTTAAGATTCAGTAAGATACAGTAAACGACGTGTTGCACATCAGAGGTTTGCGCTGGACTGATCTTTTTTTAACTCGCTATGTAATCAACATAGCTGCGTATGTGTGTGTCCGTCAGTCCACACTGTGCTTTATGATATTATATTTATCATAAAATCATTACATTCGTTTATTATTTCCTTACCAGTCGAGTAGTTTACAACTGTTTTTAACTCTCCGTGGGGTAATGGTTAGTGACGAGAGGTTCGGACAAACCGGGCCTGGGTTTGATACCCGCGACTGACGAGCGATTTGTTATAATTAATATTTTTTATTCATTTATATATATACTGGACCGGCGCCAGGACATATACAGTGGGGGTGGCGGCGTGTGACGATTGTTAAGCGGGCAAGGGGGCAGTAGCAATAGTAAAATAAATGGGTCTTATTATTTAAATTGAGGGGGCGGGACACCTCGCCTGAGGGGGCGACGCCCTTTTTTGAAGTGGAAGTTTCAGAACTTGAGTGCAAGTTGTTTTGTTTTTTTAATACAAGGTATTTCAGTTTGATCATATTCCAGGATTGAAAGGTTGTGGTGAGATCTATGGGTAGCTGTAACAAGCATCTACTATGATGTTCTCCATTACCTTGAAGGAGAGGGCTCAGCATTTCCAACATCACACACATCTTCTGTTGCCACTATGTGTTCCTACCATGCCTGCAGGAAGACCTAGATACTTTTTGTAGTGGTTGGGACAATCATCCAATAAGAACAGAGAGCCACATGACCCCTAATCAACTGTGGGTGCTGGGTCATTCACATCACCCAATTCCTGCAGCAGATAGCACAGAGGTACATGCAAGTGTAATATGATTTTAACAAATAGTGTGGTTTATGTATAAAGTTTGGAAGTGGCTATTTTATCCACATAAGTGTATACAACTTATTTGTAGGGAATGGAGATTCCCAATATTGAGTGGGACAACACTGGACTTCCCATTGATGACCACTCAAATATCATTGTACCACACACAGAATGCCCACTGACAGATGAACAGATGACAGCTTTGAGAGATGCAGTTAACCCAGGAGCTGCATCCCAGTCCTCTGGCTGTGATCTTTACATTTCAGCTGTCCAGTTTTGTGAGAATTTCCTGTCTATTTGAAACAACTGGTCTGAGAATTGGAATAAAATAACATCTTTACAAAGTTAAGACCATATGAATGAAAAATTAATGGCAAATTTTGTCATCAGTTTTAGTTTGAGTAATAAAAAAAACAATAAAAAACTGAGATGCAGCTTCATTAATTTTTTTAATTATTTACAGAGTAGGAGACATTGCAGTAAATGGATACAATCAAAAGTTGTTTGATTGCCCAATTTTGTTATTCTGATGTTTGACATAAAGGTAAAAATTATACACCACAGAAAATAAAACTAATTAAAACTCATGCTTGACTCACTTTCATTTTATTAAGAGTTGAAGTTTTCAAAAATGAGTTAGTCAAATTCCCTTCTGCCTCTTTTGGAAAAAGCAAGGCCACTGTCAGGTCGTCGAGTGAGCACTGTCCACATTGGGGATTCTTTAATCCCTCGTCTAATGCCACACTACACGACTTTTCAGTCGCCAGGTTTTTGTGCCGTTCGCACTACACGACTGGTCGTGCTGTAATCGCGAGTCTGTCAGTTGTTGTGGCTTTCACACTACATGACTGATCGGCGACGCGGGCTCACGAATTACACGACTGGGGAATCGCCGACTCATCTGGCTGCCGTCCAAAAACACGAGAACACGAAAACGAAACTCTCGCGAGAACCAGCAACACCACATAGAAGAAAAAAACAATGTACATGTACTCCACATTTTCGTTATTATTTTTTTTACCGTTTAAACACTCCATAGTCCCAAGTTGCCAGAATTATTTCATCTCTCCGTTGCAGTGAACATATATATAATCAATCGCACTATTTCTCCAGTGCTGTCACAATAACTTAAACACAGTGTTGTAGTAAAGTTGTAAGAAAGGTGAGGAGTTTGTGTGTTTGCTGGGTTACTGTTTTGAAAGCATTCTTGAAAGTTTTTTACATTCTTCAGAGATATCTTCAGCGGTGCCGCGGTTCTCTCTCCGCGTTCCCATTGGCTGTAGCTAGACGCTGCTGCCGACTCTCAGTCGCCGACTGCTAGATATTAAACATGCTAGATATCTGCCGGTCGTCTGCGACGAGTCGGCGACGGCTCGGCGAGCGTCTTTCAGCAGTTCACACGAGTGATCGCCGATTAGCCTCCGACCACAGTTTCTGTCGCCGATCAGTCGGCGACTGAAAAACCAGCCTAAAATCGTGTAGTGTGAACCGGGCATTAACTGCTTGATCTGTCTTGTGACACGTCCAACTACCTGTTTAGAGTAATAAACAGAAGAGAAAATGAAAAAATAAATTCCTTATCCAAAAGTAAACTCAGAGAGAAAGATTTTATACATATAATAATAATTTAAAAAAACAAATCGCTCGTCAGGCCCGTTTTGTCCGAAGCTCTCGTCACTAACCATTACCCCACGGAGACAGTTGAAAACAGCTGTAAACTACTCGACTGGTAAGGAAGTAATAAACGAATGTAATGATTTTATGATAAATATAATATCATAAAGCACAGTGTGGACTGACGGACACACACATACGCAGCTATGTTGATTACATAGCGAGTTAAAAAAAGATCAGTCCAGCGCAAACCTCTGATGTGCAACACGTCGTTTACTGTATCTTACTGAATCTTAAAAACACCACAATAGACAAATAAAGGAGTAAATACACTCACCGAAGAGGAGCCGATCCCGTGCGCCGACATAACTCACTTTCTCTCTCCGCCTGTGGCTTCAAACAGCGCCGTGACCAGTGGAGCGTGATTGGTTGGATTTGGTTCGATTGGAGTCTTGAATCGATTGCTCATCCTTTGTGTCCCGGATGTTTACTCTGAATATCTTTGAACTCGTATTTTAGCACGCGAAATTTTGCACGCGTATTTTGTGAGCCAAATTTGACCAATCGAATTCGAGCAACTTGAAAAAAAATCTTTTGAATTTTTTAACGCTCGAATTTTTTTTCATTGTATTTTAATAAGCATTAAATTCAAAGGCAACAAAATTCAGATGCATAATTTCAGTGCAAAAAAAATTCAGAGCTTCAAATTCAAGGGCAAACAAATTCAGTGCTTCAAATACGAATTCAAAATCCGATGGAACTATTTTTCTTCCATACTACACCGCTCGCGCAGGGTCGCGCGAGGTGGGCGGGGCCGCGCGCTACAGTCACTCGCGAAAGTAAACCAGGCTTAAACGAGCTCGTCAGACTACGTGGTCTGACGTCATCGAGCGGGAAAACGAACTGTGGGTTGAGTTGTTTTGGTGGAGGTACGTGCGACGTTAAAGATATTCGCGTTGATACAACTCAAAATACTATAACTATTTCAATTCAGTAATGATATTATAAAGGCGAATTTAGATCACTGTGGTATTTCGATGTGCTAGAAAGTATAAATATATCGGCGTCTAGCCAACTTACGAGCCCGAATGTGCTGGTTTCTTGTGAACTAACGTAGCTAAGCTCGCGGTTAGTTAGTCCAGCTAGCGTTACTGAGACACAAGGCTAAGATCTAGTTAGTGAAGGGGGCAGCTAGCACAAGTCTTGATTCGCTGTATTTGTTGTGTAAGTCCTTTTTCTGTCTGATTTGGCAGATAAACACAATACGTGACTAGCTGAAGTTGATATCTAAACCGTAAGGCACTTATTACAATAGTGTTGACATGGCATGTAGGTAGAGGTTAGATGGGTTAGCTAACATTAGCTAGCTAAATGCCCTACCACACTAATTAATAGTTAGCTGGTTGACGTTATTCCATCTATAGCTGATGTAAAGAGGATTGCAGAATATGTTATATTTTTCCATTACTAATTTAGCTTGGCTTGAAACCTCAGCTAACGACATATCAATTTCGACCAATACATAGCTAACGTTGGCTAAATTATCAGGCCTCATAATCGTCATAAAATTGCACAATATTTTGAGGTTTACGTTTGCAACGCTTAAAAATAGGTGTCTCCATGGAAGAAATGTTCATTCTATCATATTAGTCCAGAGTGTAAGGATGTAATTAAGCTATTAAGTAGAAGTTGTTTCACTGATTGTAAAGGTACGTGTGCACCGCGTCCAACGGTACAATCCAGGTTGTCGGGATGGCGATGAGAAGTGCGAGTCGAGTGGAGGTAGAGACAGAAGTCGAGGAGGAGGAGAGTTTTGGACCACAGCCTCTGACTCGCCTGGAGGTACAGCACTACCGATAACGCACTCGCCAGTTAAAAGTAGACCAATGTACTGTTTACTTTTGTCACGATGCAAAAGTTGCTACACAGTCCTAATATGCATCCCTGGACTGTACAGTACTCCGCCCTATGGTTAGTTCCACTAACTGACACTGTTGCTCTGTGGTTGGTTTTGTTCACTGACCATTGCTGTTCTGCTCACTTTTCAAACACTTTGTGATCACACGCATATATGGTTTTGAAAAGCACTCATGTAATCCCAGACCCAGTGCCTTTATGTGCACTAAAAGATCTGGTTTGCGTGTGTGCGTGCAGCAGTGTGGTATAAGTGGCAGTGACCTGAAGAAGCTGGAGGAAGCAGGTTTCCACACCATTGAAGCTGTGGCCTACGCACCCAAAAAAGAGCTCCTCAACATCAAGGGCATCAGTGAGGCGAAGGCTGATAAGATTCTGGTGAGCATGAAGATCAGGATCTCACAGATGCTACCAAGCACTGTCCAAACCACCATGGCCGAGTCTTTACAACCCAAAGCCTCCTTATGTCACGTAATTATAAATCGTGAAATATTACTTGCATTTATTTAACAAAGTGTAGATGCATTCATGTATATCTACAAAATAAGAATTAACAAACCTTGTGAACTAAAACACTTGATAGCTTTGAAACTGCTGGATTAGATTTTGCAGATTAGTACGCTGTTCGCTGTTAATTGTGATGTCACTCTCACTATAGATGCTGACAGTGATGCCATTCTCATGCTAGCTGGCTGTTGACAGTCATTCTCAAGTTGGCTCTCTACAGCAGTTCTAAAAAGCCAGCCAGAGTATATGGTCTGAAATGAGTCCTGCAAGTCCTTCTGCTCATTCTGTTTCTGTGCAGGGGGAGGCAGCTAAGTTGGTTCCCATGGGGTTCACAACGGCAACAGAGTTCCACCAGCGCAGAGCTGAGATCATCCAGATCACCACAGGCTCTAAAGAGCTGGACAAGCTTCTGCAAGGTGAGAGGTCTACAGGATAAATTACCTGGAGTGTAGCTGGAGTGGGGGTTTTGTGGTGTAACAGCAAAATGGAAAACTGCATACAGTTTTGCTTTCAATGACTGGGTGAAGCCTCACCTGATGGATTAGATAGCCTATGTAAATTAATGTAAATGTTATTATTTTCAGTTCCACTGAATCTTGTAACTGCATCTGAGACACCTTTCCTCCTCTCTGTAGGTGGTATTGAGACAGGCTCCATCACAGAGATGTTTGGGGAGTTCCGCACAGGAAAGACACAGTTGTGCCACACTTTGGCGGTCACCTGCCAGTTGCCCATTGACCAGGGAGGAGGGGAGGGCAAAGCCATGTATATTGACACAGAGGGCACTTTCCGGCCTGAGAGACTTCTGGCGGTAGCTGAGAGGTGAACACAGAACACCGACACCAGGGAACACTGATTGGGAGATTCAACACAATCAATCGTGGAAGTTGACAGGATTTTACTTAACAGTCTTGACTGCACTCAGTACTTTATGGTTTATTACATTTATTCATCAAATAGTGGTCAATAAGCTTTGTTTAGTATTGGCGGTTGTTTTTGGACATGTGCTTGTAAGTGACGGAGGCCTGTGTAGGCTGCATATCTGGTAGGACTCTAAGGAGCAGGGAGTTGAGCGAGAGTGCTTGCCATGTTCTAGGTATGGGCTGGTGGGATCTGACGTTCTGGATAACGTCGCTTATGCTCGGGCCTTCAACACAGACCATCAGACACAGCTGCTGTACCAGGCGTCGGCTATGATGGCAGAGTCCAGGTAAACCACACTCGTGAGCGCACGTACAGATGCTGCCAGGTGAAAATTGTGCTGTGTTGCAGAATTCAAGTTTACACACGTGTAAAATCTACATTTTATACATAGAGCTGCTGAATCTGAACTTGGCTCTGATAATCCTCCCCCTCTCTCAGGTATGCTCTGCTCATAGTGGACAGCGCCACTGCCCTGTACAGGACAGATTATTCCGGAAGAGGGGAACTGTCAGCCCGCCAGTGCCACCTCGGCCGCTTCCTCCGCATGCTGCTGCGTCTTGCTGATGAGGTGAGACCCGCACGTGCCGACGTCCTGCTGTTGACCTGCTAGCCAACATGCTGAGAACCACACTTGATGACAAGGCCACTAACCAACTCTCTTCAAACACACTTTCTTTTCTTAAAAACCTGCACTTGAGACACCATTCTAAGCATGTGAATCTCCTGAGATGACTGACCGTGATCTAGATTTGAAACTGAAAGATTAGTGTGTTTTCTTGTCTCTAGTTTGGCGTGGCTGTTGTAATCACCAATCAGGTTGTAGCTCAGGTGGATGGGGCTGCCATGTTTTCTGCAGACCCCAAGAAACCCATTGGAGGAAACATCTTAGCACATGCCTCAACGACCAGGTAAGATTCTGATCTGACAGCGACCTGACAATATATGCAACCACATTACAGTCACCTCATTATATATGAAAAGTTATTTGATGACCATGAAGCTGAATATTAAATTTAACTGTTCTTCAATCCTTCTTTCTCAGGCTATACTTGCGGAAGGGCCGAGGAGAGACTCGAATCTGTAAGATCTACGACTCCCCCTGCTTGCCTGAGGCAGAGGCTATGTTCGCCATCAACGCGGATGGAGTTGGAGATGCTAAAGACTGAGAGAGACCTAGAGCACGCACACCAGGCACCATTCATAAAGGAGACCCGGTCCTGCCTACACCAAGACTCGTGACCATCAGTTCACACCCACCACCTTTCTTGGGAGGAAAGGGCCCGTCGTCTTTCAGAAGGATGTATATCACGGTGTGGCTGTAGTGTCCTGCTGAACCTGTGGCTCACCTGACTGCTTGTTTATAGTGTCACTCTGGGACTGTGCCTTCTCACTTGTTCTGATCAGGCTGTAGGAAACGCAGCCAGCAATGACACAAACACCTCAGCTCCTTTCCATTAGTTTCCCCTCTGGTCTGAATCAAATGATGGAAAGATGTCAGATCAAAGGTCACTTTATTTATTTTTTACATCTGTATCCAGTTACATTACATTAAATGAGTCAGGAGGGGCTGGTCTTGCATTCATATTCTCTCTCTGAAATGTCAGATAACATCATTAGTTACTGTCACTAGGATGAGGTGTGTTGACTTCCTTCCCAGTATAGGGGAACGTCATCACTGGGGGGTTTTAGCACGATTTAAGTCTAGAGCAGAACAGGCTTCTACAGACCAGGCTTTCTCATTTAGCACTACCTGGATCACAATTCATGATTTAACATGGAGGCTGGTTCTCACGTCCCAAGATCAGATACACCTGAGCAGACAAAATGGAAACCAAACTATGGCTCTGGTAATCCACAACACTGCTGTAGTGCCACCTGCAGGCTAAGTGTAAAAACAACAGATCGTTGTGCTTCGGGATGGATACATTTATTACTCCTTTATGATGTGATTCAATTATTAGGTTAATATTTGTTGAAAGAAAGGGTTTGTTTGTATTTTTCTTGTTTTACTTGCTTTTTGGTGACTTTTCAACTATGCTCCTGTGCATATAATACTTTAATTAAACATAAAATTTAACATTTGTTATTGGTTACAATGTTCATAAATAGTCACAAATAAAAATGTTGCTTCTTAAAAAATATAAAATAAAAAAAAATAGAACCTGTGCAGCGATTGAGACTTTCAAATTAAAATGGTAGAGCATTATTTTGTTTGCAATTAACCTGCAGTTTTCACCTTTTTTCTTTTAATAGTATAAACATGTCACAATAATGTACAATAATTCTGCTTTTACAGACCAGATGGGAGTTGTATTCATAAAAAAACCACATGGACCATACCAAGGTCTTGTAAGAATATGCACTTTACTTTTTGGTGTATGCAGAAACATTTTGCATCTGGAATATTTTACCAAAGGTTTCAGAACAAACCACAAATCATTTTGTTAGATGATCAGTTAATTTGTCAGGTTTTGTGAGTCAGAAGTTTCAGAGGTCATCATTGGTTAACTGAACTGTGCAATAAAATGTTATGTACACACGACCATTGGAATGCCTGTCCTGACACTGCAAAAATAATTACTGTAAGATTAAAATATATGTATTAAAAATAAATGAATAAATATTGTCAACACAAAATTAATAATTTAACTCATGCTTCTGTAACTTGGATAGTAAACAGTTCCTTCATAACACTGAACACACCAATACACATCAGTGATGGTCCCCTTTATACTTGTAAATTTGGACTGACTTCTAATGTTTGATTTTAACACCAGACATAAACACAGCATAAAACATATCCAACTCTGGCCAGGAGTTCTATAGCATAGTAGAGTTCAGGTCCAACACGCCTGCCTCTACACAGATGTTACTGAAGACCTGGATTAGGAATGGAACTAATTACAGGGTGGTAGATCTTCAGGAACTGCCCCCCCCTAGACTGATCATGAATTCATGCATCTCATCTCCATAAGACTGAAGGACTAGTGAATATGTTTACATCACTAATGCAGAATTAAAATAAAGCAGGTATACATTCTTCCAGGAGACTGTTCCTATAAATCACTCCTCTCCTCACATGACTTCACTAGACCCTGCCTCAGAGCGACAGGTCTACTACGCTGTCAATCAAAACCTGCAGTTCCTCCTCCAGCATAGCGAGGCCAGTCTCCTGCGGGGGGGGGGGGGGGGGGGGGCAGAGATCTTGTCACTTGTGGCTGCATGTTATAAAAGTCTAGCAACAAAATCATAAAACATTCAAATGTTTTTGCTGCGTCCCATTGTCAAACTCACCAAGCCTCTGTGTGTAAAGTATGTACTATATTCTACTCCTTAATCTCTAGTGTCATGTATGAATACTTCAATTAAATATGTTCTTAAATCCACCAATAGCCCCACTTCATCCTTCCTGTGGTGCATAGTAGGGCTTGAACTAGGACGTGTCCTCTACAGAGCACTAGCTATTTCAGCAAATATGGTCTAAATCCTCAAGATATAACTGATTTTGTCATTACAGGTACAGTATGGAAATATGCAATTTCTTGCCTTGTTTATCAGGTGTGGGCACATTTAAAGCCTAACTATAACGAGACTCAAACAACAACTAAACAGGAAAAGGGCCCAAGTGCCCAGAACTCTAAGAGGACTGTACTCAGGCAGGCTGTACCTGAGAGGGAAGAGCCCTGGTAGGATAGGCATTATTTGGGAACATAGGCTGTACCTGGTGGCACTTGGCAGGCATATTCAGTGCCAACTGTGCCCAGTTCCTGGCCTCAGAATGGTTCCCCAGCTCTTTATGACACTGAAAACCCACATAAAGTTAAAGATTACAAATGATGGGTGGATTATATTCAATGTTACTAATTTTGCGAGTCTAACATATACAGACAGGATGTGTGTTGAAGTCTTTAAGGTGTTTAGTTTAAAGGTTTCATCAATAATACCCTGCTTTTAAAACTCCACAATAATCTCAACACATAACTGACATATCTTTTTTGGAAGTTCTTCTCAGCATGTTAGCTTTTCCAACAGTTAGATGAAGTGATTTTTGGCAAATCTGTTACCTTGGCAATGTACAGCCTCACAGTTTTGGAAAAACCTGGGTTGAGCTCTTCAGCCTTAACACAAAAACCAAAAACACACAGCACTTTAAACAGCATTCACATCAAAGAGACTGTATGCCACAGTTCCATTAGGTACCAGGAGAGGAGGGCTGATCTAGGATCAGTTTTTGTAACTGAGATTACAGTAAAACCAAGTGGGCCTCATCTCACATCAACAATTCTACTCCTACTCTGAGCAAATGCCTGACCAGCATAATAATAAAAAAATTAAGATAGCAATCAATTAAATACTTTTTGATAATAGTAGTAGTTAGTATTGTAAAAATAAATACAATTTTTACTATAATAATAGTAATAATAGTGTTACTAATACTAATAATCCTCTTATTTCCCTCCCGTGGCTAAAGGACTTTTGGAATGACCTTCAGGAAGTTCTCCAGTGCCTCGTTTAGAGTGGAGGTGAGAGGAGTCTCATACAGGGCAGCTGCAGCCTTCTTCTCCATCCAGGTCAGGTTGCTCACCTGGGAGGGTTATGGGTGGAGTGGAGGGGAAGAGTGGGGGTGTGAAAAAGGGCAAGAGCAAAAGTGAGAAGTGTGTGTGATAGCAACCATGTGTAGATGTGATACTGGGTGTGTGATGGAGGCCGTGTGTAGGTGTAACACTGGGTCTGTGATAGCGACTGTGTGGGTGTGACACCGGGCCATGTGTGGGTGAGTGTTGATGTAAGGCGCACCTCAAAGCACCAGCGGCCCAGCAGGTAGAAACAGAGCGGATCATCATTCTGGAAGACCAGAGCCCTGTCTAGGTGTTCCTGGAGAACAAGACCAGGTGATGGGGTCACACATTACACCCACCACCAACACAGATACTTAATCAGCGCTTCCAAACCCCCAGCCTTCATCGAGTGTGTGTCTAAGTGTAGAAACACACACTTGTATCAGCCATTCTGCACCGTGGTCTAGAATAAAGCCCCATTTGCAGCAGATTAAGCTCACAGTCAGGCTTTCAGAGTTTTTACGTTTTTATCCTGTCTTGCTCTTTCTGTTTTTTCTGAACATTTTTGAAAAAAATATCAATTGATCTTAGAACTGTTCTTAAGAGAAAAAACATTTAGTCTTTTTAATTACAGTTTGTTGCAACAGCTTTAATGTTCTTGACTGGGTTGGACTGCACCACTGTACAGCTGTGCTCTGGAGAGTCTGGGGAGTCTGGAGAGGTGATGTCACCACAACGCTCTCACCTTCAAGATATGACAGCTCTTCAGTTTACCATGCATGCTCTCATACTGAGACGACTGGCTGGTCAGAATGGCAAACCTGTCAGAGAGAAAGTGCGTGCGCGTGACAGAGGGCACCAGTCATTACACATTAAAACTGTAAGAGTCCAATTGTTAGAATAAAATCACAATGTTAATCTAGGAAGATGGTCATGTTCTTTAAGCATGGACTACAAATGCCATGATTACGCACTCCGATCACCGCTGGCAACTAGCTGATCTCCTGCTCCTATCCAATTCCTCTAAGCATTTTTTAGAACTTTTCTTTCGTTCTTTTTGTTTCACACACACACACACACACACACACACACACACACACACACACACACAGCTGCACTGTGGGCTGAACAAGGGGCTCCACAACACAATCACAACATATATGTGTATTACTGCGTGCGTACAAACTGTACAAAATGTGTGTGTGTGTGTGTGTGTAGGTGTGCACGTACTTTCATGTGTGTGACTGTGCGTGTCTGCATGCATGTCTTTGTGTGTGTGTGTTGCTCACCACTTATGGCACTCGGCGTTCAGCCCACTCCTCTGGAGCGCCGCCTCTGCCTCATCTTGCCCTGCAAGGTCAAAGGTCAGATTTGCCAGAACCAAAAGATTTTACTGAATCCAAGTGCAGATGTTACAAAGTAAATGATGAATGAATGAATGAAATGTTTTAAATGAAAAAAGCTTGTTAATAACATGTTGCCATAGCAGCACAGCTGTCTTGAATGTAGTCTGGTTTGTCAGCAGTTTTTTCAGCTACCTTAGTAGCGATAAGTTGTAAATGAATGTGTAGACTATCAATTAGGAAGGTTACATGGGTGCTCTTTGGTCTGGTGGTCAGAGCTCATGTTTACCTCCTGTTGGACCTGGGTTCATGTCCTGGGTAGGATGGCTTTGTTACAAAGTGTGTATATGAACTTATTGAGGTTATTAAAGTTTTGGAATATATATAGGTGATGTTTGTTAGTAAACTCCTGAAATGTCTATGAAGTGCAGGGTTGGTGAAATATGTCTGAATAGTGTGTACGTATGTACAACAATGTGTTGAAGCGTGTGTGTGTATGTGTGTGTGTGTGTGTGTGTGTGGGTTACCTTGGTCTATATAACCCCGCCTCTCTTCCTTATCCTCAACAGTCTCACACATATCATTGTAGGCTCGGGCCAGTCTCCACAGAAATTCCACACTGTCACTATACTGAACACACACACACACACACTCATGACATCTACATCATAAGTGCTGCATTAAGTTCCTTATCAAACAACTAAACGAATGTCAGAGTAACAACTGAAACACATTTCTAAGGCAGGAACACAGTACAGTAGATGGTTTATGCAACATAAATTTTTATATAAAGCACATCACCTTGCTGTGTTCAATATTACCATTTCATAAAATCACTTTTACAAACATCATGCTTTGCAACCTTTGCAACCTACTTTATTTTTTAAATGTTTTTTTTTCATTTCTGATCTCTGTGGAATCAACATTTTACAACAGAAATTATCTAAAATTGAACCCTCACCCTCTCACTTAACCTGAGCTGTGTGATGTCCCTAACCCTAACCCTCTCAATTAACCTGAGCTGTGTGCTGACCCTAACCCTCTCACTTAACCTGAACTGTGTGCTGACCCTAACCCTCTCACTTAACCTGAACTGTGTGCTGACCCTAACCCTCTCAATTAACCTGAGCTGTGTGCTGACCCTAACCCTCTCACTTAACCTGAACTGTGTGCTGACCCTAACCCTCTCAATTAACCTGAGCTGTGTGCTGACCCTAACCCTCTCACTTAACCTGAACTGTGTGCTGACCCTAACCCTCTCAATTAACCTGAGCTGTGTGCTGACCCTAACCCTCTCAATTAACCTGAGCTGTGTGCTGACCCTAACCCTCTCACTTAACCTGAACTGTGTGCTGACCCTAATCCTAACCTCTCACTCAACCTGAGCTGTGTGCTGACCCTAACCATAACCCTCTCACTCAACCTTAGTTGTGTGCTATCCCTAACCCTCTCATTTGACCTGAGATGCAACCCTCTCAATGTGTGCTGACCATAGCTCTCCTCATACCCACCAGGGGCTTGTTCTCCCTCAGCAGACAGAACCCTTCAGCCTTCTTCCGAGAATCCCCGGCGTGCAACAGGTCGCTTTGCGTCAGTAGTAGTGCGAGCTCCGGACTCAGCACTTCCATCACGGATGCCACCATCGCTCCTTCATCGTCTGCATCATCTTCCTCAGGCTGTGAATCATCCTGTCGGAGTGTGAGCACTGTTGCATAGCTTCGCTCCTCTTCCTCATCTGTGTCCTGGCCATCGTCTTCATCTCTGTCACCCTCTCTATCTGTGTCACGGTCTGTCTCACGGTCAGTGTAGTCCGATTCAGCGTTGGAGTGTGCGGTCATGTACCTGTGTCAGAGTAGAACCAAAATGCACACACACACACACACACACTGGATAGTGCGATTTTAAATCTCACCTATCTGCATTCTTCATGATATAATCTTTCACGACTATCTGAGGTACACATATTTCTATTTTTTTCATTAAAGTGTTTCACTGTCAAACTACAGCGTAATCAGTATAAACCTGTTGCCCAATATTGGCATAGACACATGCCATTTAAACCAGCCCTTGCTGCTCAAGGCCTACAGAACTACAATACCCAGACATGCTGTGCTTGTCAACATAGAGACTAACAGTGTTACATACTCGGCTTCACTGTCGCCATAGCGGCTGCTTGTCCCATTGCTAGCAGTGAAGTAGATGGAACTGGAGCTCTGGGAGTCTGAGCGCTCCCTCGGCAGGAAGTGACGTCGCCGCCGAGACTTCTGGCTCTCTTCCACTCCCTTCCTACCCAGAGAGAGAGAGAGAGAGAGAGAGAGAGAGAGAGAGAGAGAGAGAGAGAGAGAGAGAGAGAGAGAGAGAGAGAGAGAGAGAGAGAGAGAGAGAGAGAGAGAGAGAGAGAGAGAGAGAGAGAGAGAGAGAGAGGAAGGGGGGGGGGAGTGACAAGAGTTTTAATAGTGTAATACATTTTAGTAATTAATGTATACTGCATAATAATAATTAGCACAGAATAACATTAATTCAGCCTAACTTCATGTACATTTACATTTATGGCATTTGGCAGACGCCCTTATCCAGAGCGACTTACATTTTTATACGTGAGCAATTGAGGGTTAAGGGCCTTGCTCAGGGGCACCTCAGTCATGGCCTCAAGTCTGGGAATCGAACCCAGGACCCTCCGGTCACAAGACCAGTTCCCTAACCACCAGGCCATGACTTCAGGTGTTTCAATCCGCCCGGTTGGGAAGCATAAGCAATTGCTTTGGTGCAAATGAAAGTGACAACAGGTGCTATGTCTGCCAATACAATCTCAACAGTATGGAGAAGATACCAGGTCACAGCCCAATTAAACATGTATCAACCCAGCAGCAGGTCCAGAAAAACTGCTCCGTATGAGGAGGAACAGGAGGAGCACTGCGAGAGTCCCACAAAATGACTTTGATCAAGCTTCCGGATGTGCATGTTCCTGACCACACGGACACAAACAAACCCCATGAGGGGGGCACGAGAGCCCAACATCTTCTAGTGGGATCCGGCACCGCGCAGCTGGACTAACACTGGCCAGAGAACACTAGGATTGGCAGATGTACCATTCATGCCTCATCTTCAGCAGATTAGAGCAGGTTCAAACTGAACACATGTGACAGACAAGAGAACGTCTGGAGACTCCAAGACGAATGTTGCAACATCATCAGCATGACCAGTTTGGCAGTGGGTCAGTGATGGTCTGGGATGGCATATCCTTAGAGGGTCACAAAATCATCACGCAATATCCAAGGATACCTAACTGCAGTTGTCAGGAGTACATAGGAGGTCCTACACACTACTAACACACATTATCAGTTACCATCACGATGCTCATGTAAACTAAATCAGCCTGTAATGATTTTGAGTGGATTGAGGATTTTGGTTTCAACTGACTGTTGTTACTGTGAAATGTTTCAGTATGTGAGAGTACGCAAGCAATATCTCTGCAGCGTCTCACTCACCTTACGTCCTCGATGATGGTGCTGGCGATGCCTCTCAGACCAGTGCGAAGCTCGGCGACTTCGTGACGAAGGGTGGCCACGTTCATCATTACTTCATCCAGGGTGTTCTTCAATTCTGTGTGCTGCTCAGGGGTCAGGCTGCGCAGTGCAGCTGCCAGGGTCACAGAGTCTACACACACACACACACACACACACACAGTGATGGGGGTGGTGTGATGGTGACTAGTTAAGAGCCGCTCGCACCCACCCTCTCTACACTGATCCGAGTTCAGCTTTGAGCGGTATCTACGACTAAGGTCGTAAATTTGAAAAACTGGACAGAACTGGTGTTACCACGTGGTAACAACGTGGTCTGATATTCTAAAAATAATAAAAATGATGTTGTTATTCTATTTTACCACTTTGTAAGCGGTTGATCACATTCCTGCCATTTCATGTGGCCATTTCATGTGAAAAAACGTGAACGCAAGACACCGTGAGATGCAGCAAACGAAAGTGCAAGAACAACCACGCTACATGCGACAGTGTGGGTGCCAGCCTCACCTCGGCCGTCGTGCGTCAAAGGGACCCGTCCGTCCAGAACCGCCCCGCTCGCTCCAAACGAACCGGAGCCCACGTCCAGTACTAGGCGCCGGGTCCTTCTCCTCAACACTTCTTTGATGATCAGAAACGCGATCAGACCAGTGCTGACAGTCACCCCAACACCCAGTCCTATCAGACCCGTCCTACCTAGTGAACTCATTATTTATTGTGGTTCAGTTTCTTATTCTTTCGGATTCTAGCCAACCCAACGAGTTAAACGTTTGCCAGGTACAGAGCTCTATACGGCTCTGGTCAGGTAGTACTCTGCACTCTCGAGTAAACAGTACACACACACAAACGTGTTCACGTCTGAAACGCCCCGTGGTTAGTTGGTCGGTTCTCCTCCATACTGCGTGTGGCTACTGTCACCTCCAGCACCCGCCGCACTACGACCACCCACAACCCCCACACAACACACGCACTTATAGATTAACACACGGACACTATTTCACACTTGTACACTTTCACTTTTAGTACCGCGCAACAGACCGGAGCTTTCCGAGAAGAAGTTAAAACGGTTTTAACGCAGGCTGCACTGAGGCGGTAACGAATTACCCCGCACTAGCGCCGCCTAGTGCACTGGAGGCCCGTCGTGAACAATAACCTAAAGCGTTCGTCATTTTTTTTAGGTTTTTCATGACCCAAAAGTAGGGTTGGTTTTTGCTGTCGTTTCTTTCTTTTTTTTGTTTTTGCTTTTATTTTTTTTTTTTGTTTTTTTTGAATGATTTTAGGTTTAATCGTGGATCGAAAAGATATTCTGTTGTGTTCCCTGCGCATGCGTAGTGGAGCCCAGAAGCCCGTTGACGTAAAGCGACGCCACACTCCCGGAGCGCGGCTAGCTGAACCTTCACCGACCTCTTACCGCTTGGAGACGATGAGATTTTTCACGCAGTAATACACAACTTGCTACCAAAAGATAATCAGGATGGAAATCGGGACGGAGATCAGCAAGAAAATACGGGTAAAATATTTTAATATTTATACAAGATATAAGTTATCGGAGAGAGCGATTTAACTTGCTAACAGGCTAGCTAGCTATTGTAGTTAGCGGGTGAGCCAGGCAGCTAGCGTTAGCTGTGTTAGCTAACCTAACTTTAGAAATCACCCATCACAACTATCAAGGGGCGGTTAAGTTTCTGCTGTGAACAGATTTGGATAAATTAACTTTTCAGTTGTTTTTTGTAGTAAACACTAACTATAGTGTTGTTATCCACTCATTCATTCGGCGGTTTGCACTGATAAGATACCGCTAGCTAGTCTTACTGCGCTCATAATGGATCAGACCAGCTGTCTCCACAGCTCATTACAGTGTGCAGGGTTGTAAACTATGCAGAAAAGAGCATATAAGAGGGGCATGGATTTTCTTTATTTATTCTTACTTTTCAAACATAATAAAAAGCATTTCCTGTGGATCCCACAAGACCCAATACTGCTCCCTTATATTTGGCTGTTTCTTAACTGTTGCATTGTTTTTGTTTAGGCTGCTATCAAAGGAAAACTGCAGGAACTGGGCGCGTATGTCGGTATGTGTCTCAAGGTCCCAACAACCACGCAGTACAACTGAGTCAACGCAGGATCCACTTCCCTCACACCACTTCCTCAATGGCCTTCAACTATGAAGAACCTTTTTCACGAACATTTTGTAGTGCATTTGGTGTGGTTAAATATTGATTTAGGCTACCATTATTGAACTACATCTAGTTTGTTATTGTTTATAACTTTTTTCATTCCGTGTTCATGAAAATCATCACGGTGATCATGCTTTTTTATGACTCATGGCTATCATCAAGTATCTGACCATAATTGTGTCTCCTGACAGATGAGGAGCTTCCAGACTACATCATGGTGATGGTGGCAAATAAGAAGAATGCACAGCAGATGACGGATGACCTGTCCTTGTTTCTGGGCAACAACACCATCAAGTTCACAGTGTGGTATGAGAATCATCAGGGCTTAACTGTGGGTCACTGGGGTCGTGGGGGGTTTTCCCCATCAAAGCAGCAGAGTCCTCCTCGTTCATGGCAGGTGGCCATGTTTTGTGTGATGCAGGTTACATGGAGTGTTGGAGAAGCTGAGGTCTGCTGCAGTCGGTATGTTTTACACACACACACACACACACACACACACACACACACACACACACACACACACACAGTGTCCTTGAGTTGTTGATGTAAGTGTTGATGAAGCCAGTTTCTAGATTGGCCCAGAGGTTCCTGTCTGTTGGCCACCCTGATAGACAAGCTTGCAGAATCACTGAGTGTACAAAAGTGTACAAAACTGAGCTCAGCCTGGTATTTAACATGTGTACTGTCATTTCAGAGCACCCAGGGCCCACAACCATGTTCAAGTTGTTTATTAATCTCTCTTTAATGTATTTATAGACAGAATAGGAATTCTATGACTTCTGTGCACTAGCAGATACAACGGTTCCTTCACATTGATTTATCCTGTTTTTAAATGTATTTACAGATGAACAATTCAGTGGCTCAGAGCGGAGTTGCAATTCAATATTTACATTTGACTGACTGCTGATTTAGATTTTAGACAAAAGGTCGGAAATGTATGTGCTTTGAATCTTTAAAATAATGCCTTAAACAGCCGCTCCATTTTGTTTTTTTTGCCCCCATTCTGTGATGAAGAGCCCACGTCTCTTCGGCCTAAGACACTACACTCCGACACCGGCACGTCGACGCGTGATGACCGGAGAGGGGAGGAGTCCCGAGCCCTCACCGTGTCCAGCTCACGCACCGATAAGCTAGAGGGACGTGTATCTAGCTCCGCCCATGAACACCACAGCAGGTATGTTGTTACAGAAGCTCTTTATAATTAATTGTACATGTTATGTTCATTAGAGATTGGGGAGAGAGATGTTTTGAATTTTCTTTGGGTTATAGAGCTAATCCTATAATTCATGTCATGAGAAGACGTTTAGACAGTTTTTTTTTTTTTTTGTAAATGAGGCAAATATAAGAATATGATCCCATCCTCCAGGAGAGGTTCCTCTGATAGATCATCCTCAAGACTGACCTCTGCGGTGAAGCCCCTTCTTGAACCTGCTTCAGCTGAGGCGGTCATCGACATCAAACCTGACCTGGATGATGACCTCATTACAGAAGACCCCACGGAGCCAGGCATGACTGCTGGACACCTCCGTTCTTTATCAAGTCGTTCTGCGAATGAGAGGTCACTACAGGCTGTCGGGTCATCTGCTCGGGGTTCTGGTAGAGGTCCGGACAACTACAGGTCATCGAATGTCCCAAGGGCTCAGGAACGATTGAGCTCTTCCTATGGACGTGGCTACAGGGAGGGCAGCAGCAAGGTGAGAAATTCATGGCACCTTCAGGGAGTTGCAATAGTTCCCATTGGAATCACATCTCGGGCACTGAAAAATAACCTAGTTTTCCAACTTTTCATGGGATTGCCAGCTTCCATCTTCTGCTTTCTTGTTTTACTAGTTGGACATGCAGCCAAAGAGGCTGCAAAACGTTTTTATGTAGATACAATATGCAGTATTGGGAACGTTACTTTAAAAAAGTAATTAGTTATAGTTACTCACTACTTGTTCAAAAAAAGTAACTGAGTTAGTAACTGAATTACTCTATAATAAAAGCAACTTGTTACCAGAGAAAGTAACTACTTGCATTACAGTAAAAAAAAAATGTTATATGCCAATGAATAAGGATTTTTTGAAAAAGCAGTTTTCACAGTCAGTTGAAATTAGATCAGAAAGGTGTTAACTTTTGATATTTATTGCACATCAACAGAGCAGTGCAAGATAAAATAGTTAAAAATCCCAAATCTTTGTAAAAAAAAAAAACTAAAGTAAACGGTTGCACTATATAAATTGCATTTACATCTATTAAATTAAATTCTCTCAACCTGAGACAACTGGTTTGTTCACAACAGAAGTAAACTTAACAATAAAACCTCTATTCTTAAATAAATCAAATACCCAGTCTGGTAGACATTCAGGAACTTCAAGTATTTTCTTAAATAATGTTTATATCGCCACCTTGAAAATGCTAATTTTTCTTCGGCTTGTTCCTGACTCACCATTTCTGCCTCTTCTCCGTTTGTGTCATGTGTGCTTCAGCGCGCGTGTAAAAACACTGGCTCTGATTGGCTACCATAACGCTGCCTTAAGCTGGGCGTACACTGTACGATATTTTAAATTGTGTACTCAGCTCCAGCTCAAACTGTACGACTAAATCGCAGGGTTTAAAAGTTCACAGCTCACGATTCATATACTCACACTATACGACCCGACGCTCTCATGCGATCTCACGAGGAGCGATTTGAATTTCAAACATGTTTGATATTCTTGTGACGCTGCGATTTCTGATCGGGAGTTGGTCGTGAGGTGTGAATCGCTCCTCGTTTACCTGTGTAAACTATACGATGCACGACACGCGATTGAGCCGAAACTCGGCCCGATCGAAAAATAGTCGCACGAGTGAAAAATCGGCTGAAAATGGGCCAAAAATCGCACAGTGTACGCCCAGCTTTAGCCAATCGCTTACTGACTTGTTAAGTTAAACAGGTGTTGCACCGAGAACTGTGACCTATCAAGATCTGTTACTCCTCACTAGCCTGGGCATACATGCATATTTTATATATAATATATATATATATATATATATATATATATATATATATATATAATACACACACACACACAAGGACTATAACAAGGACTATAACGGTCTCAAGCTGCCCTCCTTAAGAGAAGCTTCATAAATCAGTGATGTGTACTAATTTGATTTTCTGTTTACATAACCAAAGTTGGGGCCAGCAGGTCTCTTACGATGTCGTTGTTGTCAATAAAGGAGATGTCACGGAAACGAAAAGCTCCTGTGGCGAGCTCTGTGGTCCGGGTTCATAGGGGTCATGACAGAGGTCAGGAGAGCGATGACCTGGAAGACGAGGACGAAGAAGACGAGGAAGACTATGGCATTCCCAGCCGAGTGTCTCTCCCATCTAAACCAGAGCGCAAGTGTGTTTGGGGAGGGTGGGGTGTTTTCTTGTTTTGTGTTTTTCTTCTTCAGATGGCCAGATTGGCAACGGTTGCCAAAGTTGCTAATGGTCACAGGTTGCAGTAGTTGGACTCGGCTCAGCAAAATTACCGTGTTCTGAGCTTGTAATCACAGACAGTGATCAGTGTCAGTTGCTTTATTTTATCCCCAGAAAGAGCAGCAGCCAGTGCAATCGATGTAAAACCACGACAAATACAAATTCCTGCAACTGGTCAGCATCCTAAATATATTCAGTATGCCATATATAGCAAGAACTGCATGACACATTTTTAGCGTAACCATTCAGAACCCATGCCAAACAGAGGTTATATCCCATTGAGAGGTTTAACACATCTCTATATTCCATAATAGAGGTTAGACTCTAAAATATCTCAACGACGTTATGTCCTGTTGAGATGTTTGATACATCTCTATATCCTATAATGAAGGCTTGACTCTAGAATATCCTGGATGTCACAGATTACATCTCTGCATCCCGTAAAGAGGTTTGACTCCACAAGCTCTTCTCGCATCACCTAAATAAATGAGGCTTCAGTGAAGGTTTTGCATGGTCTGCGGTGTATCTGCTGTCCTGTGTCCCTGCAGGTCCTACAGAGTGTTCTTTAATGTGTTTGTGCTGCCTCATGTCCCTGCAGACCCACTCTGCCTCCCGCCAAGCAGGCTAATAAGACCCTTATCCTAAAGGCCATCTCTGAGGCTCAGGAGTCCATCAGCAAGACCACTGCTGCCTACGCAAGTGAGACCCACACACACAGCTGTCTCACCCTATATACAGAGTCCTAAAGTGAGACTCAAACGCCACCCACCCCAAATATACAGCCAGATATAGACCTTTTCTACCAATGGGGAACCAGAACCATTCAGGTTTGTGAACCTAATTTGGAACCATTTGTTGCGTTTCCAACAAAATAAGTTCATTCCAGAACAGGTGCAAACTGATGACATACGGGGGTGTGTCAAGTTGTAAAGGAAAGGTTATGCAGCCGAGCTGGATGAAGTAATTTGCTTGCGCATTGTTTTGTTTGATGAAATGCCAGCTAACAGGCCAGCAAACCAGATTACTGGCCTGCTGAATACTACTGTTTACGTCTGTTGTGTGCTGTGCCACGCTCTCAGTTGATGATGCATCTTTGGTCCCAATAAAAATGATGACGGAGCTGCAGGACGGTTCACTGGTAATACCAAGGTTCTCAGAGGTGCAACGAGATCGGGTCTGGTTCCTTGTGGGTGGAAAGGGGACACACGTGAGACCAACCCAACCTCATATACAGAGCCCCACCCCAAGAACACTGAACTGATATGCACATAAACACCACAACTCGTGCAGCCCAAAGCCATGCACACACTTCAAATTTCACTATAAATACTTTGTGCTTCATTTTAGACTATTGATCTGTCAACACATTCTTCATTTCCATATAGCTAATTCTGAGCTGGAATATAAGCAGCTGCTTTTGTGGTATGTTTGTTGGTTGTTCTCATGGCAACGGCATAGTTCCCCAGCGACAGACTGTTCCCGTAGCGCCACGGACTCGTTCAGCGAGCGATGAGATGAACAGAGCTGCAATCCGATTGGTCCAGGAGCACCTACATGCTCTTCTTCCCCAAGAGACACTGCACAGCCATCACAATGGTCAGCCTTTGCCTCTTGGTACACCAGTAATCTACATTACTGTCTGCCTCTGCCTCTTAAAGGCAAAGTACACTAATAATCTACATTCTCCTTTTCTCCGTCACACTGTCTATCTCTGTCTCCTCGTCCTCTGTAGCACAGCCACGTTGTCTGGCCTCTCGGCTACAGCTGGAGCGTGCGGAGGAGCTGAGCAGAGAGCAGCCACCTGAACCGGGTGAGGTGCTGAATCTCACGTATTTAGCACAGGAGCACAGTCTCAGTATGCACTGGGTTTTGCGAACACACACGGGGCCAGAGAAGGGCACTTAAACTGCACCAGCCGCCTTGGGTTTAGTGTGCGTTCTCTGAGTACTGAACGCAGGGGTCACTGGATATGGTGTCGTCACGGTAGAAAGCATGATTTGGTTTGTCGTCACTGCAGAGCTACCGATGTTTGAGGCTACGAGAATGAAGGCTCTGGATACGCGCTCCTTCATCATGAGGAAGCCAGAGCTTGAACAGTCCTCACCAGTCAGGAGCAGAATAGAGCTCAGCGCTCAGGAAGAAGCCCCTCCCTCTGTTCCCCGCATGGTGCAGGCCAGGTGTGTTCATCAATCATAAAACAATGTTTTCTGTCCAATAGAAACTTTTACTGGGTCACTACTTGGAAATTTTAGAAGTTTTAGTCTATTTTTTTTGCATGTGCTATCGTACTCCTCAAACTTCATAAATTTCTCTGTTGCCCCCTCCCTCCTCCAGAGAGAAAGTGGAGGCAGCTGGCTGCACCAGTCCAAAGTTCATTGTGACCCTGGATGGCGTTCCAAGTCCTCTGGCCAATCTGACTGACCAAGAGATGACTGACCCTGATGACACGTCCCCTAATAACACAACCTCTAACCTTTCAGCTGAGCGCAATCCTAAACCAGCAGTGCACCTCAATTTGAACTCTACCCTTTCACATAATGGTAAGAGTAACACACCCTTTTAGCACATCTGCAATAGGTGTATTGGAGAATTTGTTTTTCCTGAGATTATAAGCCACCACAGTCTCTGTTAACCTAAAATGCATCAAGGATTTGTTCAGAATGGGGGGGGGGGGGGGGGGGGGATGCCCCTCTCTGCCATCTCGCCTCTCTTCATATCATCTTCTCTCCAAAGATGGAGAGATGGAGGAATTGGATGATATGGATATAGAGGAAGAGCCAGTTCAGGTAAAGCGTCAAAAAGTCCTGGAACGCTGCAAGTTTTGGCCAGCCTGCAAGAGTGGAGATGAGTGTGCATACCATCACCCTAAAGCTCAGTGCAAGTAAGGATTACCAGGCGCATACATGCACGTACACACACACACCATTACCCCACAGCCCAGTGCAAGTAAGAACACAGTAGGATCTGTCTGTAAGAACTGTCTGTGTGTGTGTTTGCACGAATGCAGGCACCCCGCATCAACACGGTGTAAATAAAGGAATACACATACTCAATCACCCCACCTTGTGCCATAGCTGTGAATTTTTGTCAGGTTTAATAGCAGAAATGAAACGTATGTGTGATTTAGTGGGTAAAGTGTATTTATCTTTACATCTCGTGTAGGACGTTTCCCAGCTGTGCATTTGGAGACAAGTGCCTGTTCATCCATCCAAACTGCAAATACGACGCCAAATGCTCGAAGCCAGACTGCCCCTACACACACGTCAGCCGCCGAGCACTCCGGCAGCCAGCCAGACCAGGTGTGTGCGTGTGCACGCGTTTGCTTTTACACACCCAACACTCGTAGGTGGTGCGTGAAAAGCTTCATTTTCATTTGTCTCCCTGCAGTACCCGCTGTGCCCAGCAGCGTCTGCCGCTTCTTCCCCGACTGTAAGAAGGTGGACTGCACATTCTATCATCCTAAGGTTTGCTTTACATTCTCGGTATGGCTTAGGCCTCTTCCCTAGCACTGTGGGTTTTAACCACTCTCCCAAGAGCTTTCTATTGGGTTAGGGAGCTTACTGATGTTTGAGGTCTTCTGAAGGGCAGGGCATAAGGAACTGACAATGCAAGACAGCCGAGTGCTGGTTAGTGTTGCTAATAAGTGTTTGCTTGCTTGCAGCTGTGTCGGTTTTCCGCACACTGTAAACGTGCAGGATGCACCTTCTACCACCCAGCAGCGTCTGTACCCCCAAGACACGCCCTGAAGTGGACAAAAACACAGAAGAGGTAACACGCACCCCTGAAATGGATCTCTAAAATATGGCTCTAATTATATCCCTAGTTATATCACATTATACACCTCTTTAAAAAAAAAAACTTTAATTCAAACAAGCTTCAAACACCATATCCAATACATCTAATACATCATTAACCTCCTTTGTTTCATTTTGGTTTTCTGCAGTTGAAGGTCAGAGTTGGAGGATCTCATCAGTCATGGTTTCTCTGTTTAATGTGAGCTGGAACAGTCACAGTCAAGCCTCAGGATTTTTTTTTTTTCTCTCCCGTCTGGTTTTACGTTATGTTGTTTCTTTGAATTGGTTTTTAAAATAAACGGGACTGACCTTTTGTAACATACTCAGTTCTTTACAGATTGTCCTTTTGTGCATTAAAAAACTTCCATGGATCTCAGCCTGCTCTGGCCTTTCTCTGTTGGGTTCCTGGGTCCTTGTGCACTGTAGGAAAAAAGAAACTTAAAGGCGAAATGAAACTTAATGTTTTCTTGGAAAACTGTGAGAGAGCAGAAGGGAAGAGGCCACAGTGGCCTTGAGAAGAACAGAATGAGCCCATTCAGTGCAAAATGCAAGGTAAGCAGATTTGAGATAAGCAGGCAGACAACTAGAGAGGAGCAGGTGGGTTACGAGGAAGAGCACCAAAGAGGGAGGGGAGTTATCGAAACTTAGTATGAGAGGGAGAACATTGCCAGCATGGGAGGCTTTTTGCTCGGACGCTGCTGAGATCCACTTGCGTTAGGTAGAGTTCTAGGCAACTAGCACCAGTGCACTGGAGAGTTTGTACCACGTATACTTTGGCTATTTTGTACTCACTTTTATTCTATATAAATTGATCTGAAATGAACTTTTGGTGTCAAGACTTTGCTTGGGTCACTCAGTCAAAACCAATCGGTTCATTGGGGCAGTGTTGGGGCCCATCTGGGTCAGGAGAAAATATCCCAACAACACCCACTGTTGATTTCAGGGAAGTGTTCAGTTCCTCCTGCTCTGCTTTTCCAAGCCACTTTGGAAAAGATTGACCCTTAATGTTTACAGCATTCGACAGACTGTTTCTAAACCATTCAGTTGTATCTTCTATGTGGAAGAGAAACATTGTGCAAATGCCATAAACTAAAGCTTGTTGAACAGCACCCAGTAAACCATACAGAAGAGTGTAAGTCCCTGGATCATATGATAAATTAGAGCTAGACAGGGCCTTAGATCTTTAGGTAGGAAAGCTATGGTTCCCTATGATTCTTTTATGAGTAACCATTTAAAGGAGGAAAATGTCAGCTCCAGTCTACAGAAGATTATTACATCCATCATGACAAAGAAAAATGGGAACATTGGGCTTTGGGAGAAACTTTGACATCTTTAAGATATCATGGGTTCATTAGCACACACTGAGCCTGTGTAAGGCCTTTAAAACAAGACAGACACAGTGAGCTGTATATTCTCTGGCTTTATTCACAGCTCGTGGTCTTCAGGGTGGTAAAGTTCACTCATTAGCCGGTAGATGTAAGATGGAGCGTTTCCTCCGATGTTGGAAATGAAGAGCGTGATGAGCTCCGGGGGCACATAATCAAACACTGGACAGTGAGCGTTAACCTTCGATAGGATCTCGCCTGGACACAGAAGATCAAAGGTCAGGGAATAGTTTACAAGGTCCGAGAGGCCTGTATAGCCCCATTATCGCATTTATAAAATATATGTATAAAAAGTTTTATACTCCTCATTTAATCATTACCAATTTTAATTACCTAGTTGGCTTACATACTGCTCATTGGTTAACACAAAATTACACTTGCTGCTCATTGGATACCTAAACAGCTACACCAACTATTTGACTTACTAATGTTGACACCTGAACATTTACTACCTTCAGTAAAAGGAAGCACTTCATGTGGAGAGACAAACTTGTGGAATGTGTCCTCTTCATTAGGAAACTGAGAAAAAGAACACAAATAACATCTGTGGTTACGCTTCAACATGCCACGACCACTCTACTCATTCTATGGGTGCGGTTGCCCTACAATGTGTTAAATGTTGGCTAACAGCACAGGTTCCAGCTGGTGGCCGGTACCTGGGGCGAGAGCTTAAACATGGGTGCGCACACGATGAGCGGTGTGGAGTGGTGCTTGGCGGCAAGTGCCAGAGTGTGTGTGCCGTTGACTGCGCGCAGCCCCCCGTTGGCCAAGACGGTTTGCGTGCCGATGATGACCTGCCAACAGAGGACCAACATCCAGTTATGCAGATGTGGATATGAGCCCTTACCAACCACATTTAACACCAGACTACATCCTGCTAAGCCCTGTTGCTAAACTGTATAGTATTAAAGTAATATTGTAGTATTATTAAAAGATTACACCAAAATAAGTTAGATTTTTAGTTGAGTCTTACTATAAATGCTTGTGTGTCTCAGCACCATTTTATCTCAATATGAAAAGAAAGGATTTTTCTATTTAATATTTCACTACATTTAATGAAGGTGTGCATCAACCAGTCTACCCTTCTTCAAGATGATACGCACTGTGACGTGCCCATTCTTCCCCCACCCACCTTATTAACCCTCGACATCACAGCGAAAATGGCAGCGTCTGGGATCACAGTGGTCTCTATACCGTCTTTGGAGAGACTTGTGGCCATCTCGTGACCCTACGGAGAACAGGCAGGAGAGGAAATGCTGATCTCACCATTACATGACCTTAAGGGTGTTGAGCAATAACGGCGGGAGTGCTACCTGACAGAAGGGGGCGCACTCTGCTACGATGACATGAAACTTGCGTTTGCGTGCTGCATCCTTCAGGAAGGCCTCGACGGTGCGTGAGCGTCCGATGGTCATGATGACCTCATTGGAGTGGATGTGCTCCAGTGCCTGCATGGCAATGTTGTCTGTGGTGCCCTCTGGTGGCAAAGCCAAATGCATACTAGTTTTTATATGCTGAACTCTCTGGCTGTTTCAAAATAGCCTACTACTTGCATATAGACTGGCCCCCAAATTAGTATGTTTTATGCAACCAAAATGAATTTTCAAGGATGCAAAAGATGATGTACCACTTCCACCAAATGTTCCAGTACACGACAAGAGCCATCTTTGTACTGTACTACAAAAATGGTGGCAGAAAATCTTTCCCAAGTGGGCAGAACCATTATACATTTGTGTGACTCTGCAGAAGAGTTTATTTGTCTCATACTAAATACTATACTGAATGCTACATGACCCAATACTCTATATAGAGTATGTGGTAAGCTATTTCGAGCACAGACTCTGACTTCTTTCTTTTTTTCCCCACTTTGCACCCATTTCACAACAGTGCCACTATGTGTCTCAGAAGATTAAGACTACGCATGCCTCCTCTGATGCAGCGGTTCTATAGTCCAGTTCAGGGCCACTCTACTCTGCAGTTTCAGGCATCTCTGCTGAAGGGTTCAGAGCAGAGGATGCTACAAACACAGCAGCCCCAGGGCCAGAGATTGAACTCTGTACTCAAACGAACCAAGTCATCCTGGACTCAAAGCCCAGTCTATACAATGTTAGCCTAAAGAAAGCTGCAGGTCTCATCTGGGCTGTGTCCATACCCAGCTCGGTGAGAACTTCATTAATGGCCTCTATGACGTTGGCTTTGAGAGGAGCGAAGTGCTGTCTGAAGTTCTCCTCACTGGAGTCCCCGGAGGTGAGCAGCTTGTGGAGCGACTCCTGCTGCGCCGCCTCCTCGCTACTCCCCCGGGACCTGGAAACCGACAAGCCTGCACACTGAGTGGGGCTCACACAACGAACCAACACCCCCCACAACCCCACCCACCAGATCTGAACTTTCAGATTTAAATCTGGCTATTTCATAATTCACACTTCAACACATTTATCCCAGAACTATAATTATTATTTAGAAGTAAAAACATGGGGGAGGGTTGTGGATCTCTCACCTTGCATATTCCTCTCGTATGATCTTCAGCACCCGGCGGACCATGTTCCCAACCGTGGTCTCGGAGGGTTGAGCCGCAGTCATTCTCCTGCCTTCTTTCCGTATGATGTCCATCAGGTCACCTGCACAACATGAAAACGTTTGAGACCGCTCATAAGACACGCAAGAGTTTCAGCTGCGCAATAACACAACAGAACAAACGTGTAGTGGTGTAAACACACGTGTGACGCTACACCGACCTGCGCTGCTCCATCGCGCCTGTGCGGTTATCCGGCGAAGCAGGGCTGTAGTTTCCCGAGCAATTTCCCCCGAACCGTGGATAGAGCCAGACCCGTTGTCACCTCGCTTCAGCTCTGACAAGAACGCCTCGATACGCTCAGAAAGGTCCGTCTCTTTGTCGGCTCCAGGCATTTTAGACCTGCTCCAACTACTCCAGCCGTACAGCTTGGTTTGTGGGTATGTCGCTGCTCAACCGGAAGTGTTATTTTTGTGATTGCGAGTTCTTCCGGATTGACGGTGTACGTCATGGTTTTCGTAAGCAGGTGCGGTTTGTTGACTGAACATGACGAACTGTGGGGAGTTATTACGTTAGTTGCAAAAGAGAGGAGTGTCAAGAGTACGTGCTTCACGTCTCGTGTGTGTATACTTTCACTCGACTACAACTAGTGATATGACTAACACTACCACGCACACGCAATTGAATGTGGTAGAAGGTGGAGTAACAGAGCAGACATACACTCCTCTAATTGCTCTGGTCGGCTGTTGGTCATATGACCATGACATCTACACAAAATGAGTAGTGCGGAACTACCATGTACATAAGCTCAATTTTAAGGTAGTCTGTCCTTTAACTTAAGAATCTTGTCAATCCAGTGTGCTTCAAAGTAGCGAATGCAGCAAATTCCTCAATAGGTTTCTGGTGGGATTCATTAGGATCATGTTTGATTAAAAATGACTCAAAGCTGATTTAACTAACAAAGTTTAATTGAATGACAAACCAATTGTAATGAACTGCCACAAAACAAACCAAACCAATGTTCGAGTGGATCAGGAACATTTACCGGATATGGGGACTAGACTGATGAGAGAAAATATAAGATGAGATGGAAATATAAGCCATCACCCCATGAGCAACCCCCCTCCCAAGTGTGTCCACCCATTCCTTAATTACATCAAAACAAAAATATGAAAAAATGTATACCCAAATGTAAAGATCCCTCCTCCTCTCCCTCTTTAGCCATAAGAGAACCTGCTAAGGTTTAAATCAGAACAACAAGCTATCAACAGCTATTACTCTTGCAACCAGACTGAAAACCTTGCTTGATGAAATAGCCAACCAATTGAGATTTCCACATAAGCAGCCTACTATGCATTCTGAGAGTATACAGCACCCCAAAATGCTTTTCTTTAAAAACCTGCATCTAATGGCAAAAAGCCAAGGATTTAATGTGCATTTTTGACAACACAAAAAGACAGACACTTATGTAGCATATGGGTTCAGATTCTGTAAAACGAGTGCAAATTAACTTCATCTGTAAATGTGGAGAGAGGGGCATTTTGAACAGAGAGCCTCATAACCTGCTGCAGAGCAATCCCTCAATTGTTTAAACAATGGTAGAGGAAAATTGAGGAATTTGATCTTCATTTACAATAACAGAAAATGCATGTTGCTGATAAAATTATACCGATGACTCACAGGTGTTTCATCAATTAACAGCAGAGATGCACCAACACCATTTCTCCATTCTGATTCCTGACACTAGTGCCAATTATAAGCATTTCTGTTTTAAAATGCTCTATTTTGTACACGAGTCCTGCACGTGGATGTTCTGAATCACCCTGTCCATCTGAAATGGCTCTGCTGATCAATGCTGTGCTATCGATTAAATAGTTATTCATGCTGCCAGTACATGAATGACTGATACCAAAATCTGTGCATTTCTAATCATTTTCAGTGGTTGACAGTATCACTCAAGTCGCTGTCATGTTCACACATACATTTCTAAACAGGTTATGAAGGATCTGTTTGGGTTGTGTGTAATAAAAAGTTTAAGCGTGAAACAACGGGTGGTTTGTCCAAATAAGACCGGACAGGCTTGTATCAAAAATGTACACGCTGAATATGTGAATATGGCCACCAATGTCCCAGACGATAACCTAATAGCTGTCCCCTCCCGCTGAACTTCTGGTTGCCCCCAGCAACCAACATAAACTTGCTGATACTGGACAACAAAGAAGAGGGCAGGAGGGTCAGAGGTCAGAGAAGGCTTCTGGGTCTCTGAATGGTGGAGCTGGCTCTACTCGATGAGCTTCTTGGCCTTGAAGAAGCGACGCAGGTAGAACACCTGCCACGTGGCCAGGCCAATCAGGCAGCACATGGAGAAGATGGAGAAATAGAGGACGCGCGTGTTGGTGGACTCTGGGGGGAGAGAGATAAGCACAGTCGTCAAGGTCCATGATTTCAGCAAACAGCAATAAATGATTCTTCCCATATTACTGAAATTTAGATTAATATTATGTCCTATAATTCAAGCTCTGTGTGTGTTTTTATTCTACATAGTATCTACCAAACACATTTTAAATGTTTCTGCATGAATGGAATCTGATTAAATTAGTCAGAAGTTTCCATTATTCAAACAAATTCAATTTATAAAATTTTAAATCCTGGTAACCCTGTTTATGCGTAAATGCCAATTTGAATATTCATTCCAAATTGTAACCTGTATGAGAAATCAATTAGTCACCTGAGGTGAAACAAAGCTCTAAAACGTTAGTAAAGCAGACTCATTAGGATACAGAAAAGCTTTTCTCTTATTTTACACCATTGTGTGCAACCAATCAGCTGATTAAAAATAACATCTCCACAACACATGTGCCATGGTACAGGAAACAAGACCACAATTTGTAAGCTTAAGGAAAGCCATTTTTCTCCCAAGAAACAGCATAAATTGAAAATATTTCTTGATTAGGGATTAAACATAGCATTGATTTAACCATTCTAGTCTTGACTGTACTTAAATATCCCAACATTTGTTTTATGGAAACATTTCCATAAATGTCTCTATATTGCAAACAGAATGATGCCCCCTGCCAGAGTTCTTACCATTGGTGTCCCTCATCTCCTCCTCTCTCTTCTTCATGTAGGCGAAATCATTGACAATAGACTCTGACAAGTCCTCCAAACGTCGGAGCTCAACCTCCAGAGGCTTCAGTTTCTCCACTTTTGCAATCTGAGAGAGAAAACCACAAACACACAAACCAAATGAATCAGCACCAACCAATTACATGAATAATAATAATAATAACAATAAATAAAAATGAATGAACATGAACAGTATTTGACCTTGTACAACCCCCCCCTCTAGAATAATCAAATGATGACTGAAGTACCCCCCCCCCCAACAAAAATGCACATTTACATTAAATTTTGTTTCAAAAGCAGGCAGTTCACTAGGACAAAGAATAAAGAACTACAGGCAAAATTGGCAGACATTGGACTACCATATGTCCTACACAAACATGTTCAACACTAGCTAACATATCAATCAGTAACACTACTATCATCTCCAACAGTGACAATGACACATCAAATAGTACCATTATTTACCTCTTCATAGTTTTTTGCCTCCACACCATGCTTCATGTCCAAGTTGATCAATTGATCAGGAACCCTCCCAGTTCCTTCACAGAATCAAGAAATCAATCAGAATAAGCATTATTTAGCGATTTAGTACAAACTCATGGGTTTGTCTGTTCCCATTCACACTAATGAATGACAAAGAAGTGTGCTTCAGTCGTGTATCAAAATGCATCAGCTCTGTTAAATGTTGTCAATGACCACAACCTCAACAGCAGTTATAGCAAGCGTATCATATTTACTATTTGTGATAATGGTAACACCCTGCATATCCTGTGGCCTTACAGATACTCTGAGCTGGTGTGATCTACTCGGACATACTTCAAAGAAATTAAGATAATGACAATCATTTATGCCTGAAAACCATTATTTTGAAAAATGAATATTTTGAACAAGAATTCAAATTCTTTCAAGTTTTAATGGACTCGTGAATTACTAATCCTTAGCTATGCAATTATATTAAAAGTTATCCACATAGCTGAACTAGAATGAATTACAGGACCAGGAGGCAGTGATCCGGATAACCAGCATCATAGCTATTGAATTAGCTTTAATGTAATTGAGCCTTACATTACAAAGTCAAGAGAAGGTGGTTTCTCCATTTGTGCATAGTGTGAAAGAGAAACTGAGGGCACACCAGGATTATTTTGCTTTTGATTCCACAGCAAATGTGGTTCACCATATTTCACTTACTTACATTAAGGGACATCTGGTAGGCGGTCTTATTCACAGCAACTTAAATTATTTATCAGTATGACAGGTCATGCACTCCCTGTGGACATAAGCCATGAATTTGGTGTTGGCCGCACCATGCTCTACCTGCCCTACCGGGCAAGTACAGCAGTTCTTACCCATCTGGGACTTGCTCTCGAAGCACACTTCAAACATGTCATAGTCCTCTGTTGTGAAGGCAAACTTTCCCTTAGTGGCATCTTCTTTAGAATACAGGATATGACCAGAGGAGTCTGTGATCTACAGCAGTTTCCAACAAACAAATGGAATGAAAAAGAGAACAACAATGACATCTCTCCAGTGACAACATAAAGTAAGAGAATCCAGGCAGAAAACACTGCTGAAAATGGCAAAAAAAAATTAATTTAAATCATACGAAGTAACCATACAAACTGCTGCCACATGACATGGATGTACAGCTTGTTGCTTTTGCAGAGTTTATCGGCGTTTGAAGGGATAATCCACAATTATTACATTTAGGGCATTTAGCAGATGCTCTTATCCAGAGAGACTTACAAGTACTTTGCATCTGTTCACACAAAACATCCTAGAGACTGGCATTGATGGGTCAGAATCCAGGACACCCTCGAGCCAGACTACTACTAAACTACAGGAATCAATGCAATTACCTAGTGCAATTACAATTCAAGAAAACATTAAAACCACGGTAAAAAGACGCCACGGATAAATTTCATAGTGAAGAACAAAAATATAAGAGTACTATTCCTCAAATTCACTTTGGTTAAGACCACCTCGCATCAGTCTGCAACAGCTGCAACCGGGCAGTTTAGACTGACGTGTTACTGACGAGACGCACGACAGCAGGCCAAACCGACGCGCTGTGGTTTCCCATCGGCGGACTACATAAACCCCGAACGCACAGTTAACATATATATTCGTATTTTTAGCGTTCTCCCTTTTTCCCGTATATAACTAGCGTCTGTTTTTCCAGCGTATCGTGAGATTATGCACAGTACCGACATTTGTCTCCGCGCGTCCAACCAGGAAGCGCCGTGTAGCCACTACCCGGCCTATGGTGTTTAATGGCGAGATGACTAGAAACTCTTAACGCTTAACTTAAAAACGCATAAATTCAGCTAGTTTAAACTCGAGGGGCCACATTAACATACACTTCGTTTGTTTGATCGCGTACCCGAAGTAATATGTGGAGTAAAGTCAGACTAGTTCATTAGCTGACGTCGCATGGGAGCAGCAAGAGACACTCACCTTCAGGTTAGTTTTGGTGTTGGGCTGCTCGCTAATCTCGTATTCCCCCGTGACCAGGACATCTTTGTGTATCTCCTCCTTCAAACATTTCCTCGTTCTGACTGGTAAGAAGAACGAGATAGAGACCACCGATTCAAAAATGACCGGTAACAGTATTAAAACACCGAGGCGAGCCATGGCTTGTTCGGGCCAGGACCTCCCCCGCTGTACGCCGCTTACGAAGTGAAGCAGTGTGGGGGGGGGGGGGGACGGCTCAGCTGGCTCGTCTACGCGAGCAGCAGCAGCGCTGGAGGGCGACACCTACAGGCCAGGAGGTCGCAATGATCAAATCGGACTTGTGGTGTCGAAAATGTGTTTCAAGTCTGATCTGTATCGAAAATACACCGACGCTGATGTTTTAAATGATTGTGGGTACGTCCAACACTGCACGGCATGCTACAATTGTGCCTCTTCAAATGTATGACTTAACATATACTGTATTGTATAGCCTACTTGGTATCATGGTGTCAGTCAGGGTGCTGTTTAGGCGTTGCACCGTTACACGTGAGCTGGCAGCGTTACACGTGATGTGGCACCTTTGCGGGGTTTTGTCTAGCCATGATAGAACATCTGACGTCCAGGAGGGTTGGGATGTAGATGGACGAATCCGAGACACTGCCCTGCGAAATGCAACATAGCCCAATTCTCACTTGTGTTTCATATTGCCCAAGGTTACTTATGACTGAAATGTCTTATCGTCTACGTAGGCCCTAAGAATAAAAATATATACTACAGTTAGGATTAATATAAACAGACTGTGATTTTTGTTTAACATGTACGTCTAAATTACTGACAGCAGGAAGCTAAACCTCATGTGAGGCCTTGATATTTGTATCAGACGGGTTAGGATTTCCCTCAAAAGTAAGCGAACTGTTTAAACCGGTTTAGGTTGTTTATCATAGACTCTACCGATTATATGTAGGCAAAATGGTGGTGAATGAATGAAATGATGGTGAGAAGTTTTATTTAGCTCACTAATCAACCTGAAACGAATCCTGATGGTTGATGGCAGGTTACACTATGCATATTATCTGATAATGACTACAATAATGTTGGAATGCTGGTTATCATTATTCATTAATTAAATAATAATAATAATAATAATAATAATAATAATAATAATAATAATAATAATATGATTTTCATCTCGCCATGACAAATCACGTGGCATTTTATCATTAAGAGCTATCATTTAAATGCATTTGGATTCTCCTAGTTGTCCATAATGGAAAACATTTAGCGTTAATAGAAAAGGCAAAATCAACAAAATAATATCTATTTTTATATTATTACATAAAAACCTCTTCCAGAAAAGGTTAATGTAGTAACGTGCAGATGTCAGACGAAACACACTAAAAATGGCGTCCATCCGAGAGGAGTTTAGATATGGTGGGTATGATGCAGATGACGCTCTCTACCTCAACGCGGTATTCGTTTCTATTTTTAAACTGGATTCTCTCTGCCGTTATTCGTTTTTCCCTTTTTTCATCCTTTTTTTCCTCGGCCAAAGCTCTCCCCCCGCCCCCACTCACACATGCACACGCTCTTTTCCGCTGTACGGCTGCGCTGGTTTCCTCCCCTGGGCTGTAGCACCGACGCAGGTTGGCGTCACACAGGTCTAATTTTACTGCTGTTGATGCTGATGTTAAAACGGGCAGCGCGCGAGCACCTGCTATTTCTGCAGGCACTGCCTCTCCCCTGGGTCGACCAGCGGTATTAATAGAAGGAGAATTATTTCACGCTGCGTGATTATTTCACGTCAGGACAAGCATAGTTGAAAGTGTGATAGTGTGTCTGGAAGTTCTCACTCTCACTTTGTTTTTGCGAGTTGCTCTCCATTTTATTTTTTGTTTCTCATGTGAACCTCATCTTAGTTTTACTCTGTTCTCTCTCTCTCTCAAACTTTCTGTGAGCTCAGTAAAGTGTCAATCCTCGTCATGAAGAAAGTTCTATTTCTCCAAAACTGATGTGTGAGATATGGTGCTGTCTGGAATCCCATCTGGTAAGAACAGGTAGAAACAGGACTGCTCCGGCTATGGGCTTAGGTAACAGTGGTGTAGCCACACCCATTCTCTCTGAACTGGAAGGGCATGTCTCTGCTGTATGAATAGGAAAGGAAGGAAGTGAGAGAAATGTAATGGCCACTCAGCATTTCATGCCACGATTGCATCACTGCCTCTCTCTTACGCACATGAACATATTTCCTCTGTGATACAATTCACACTCAGAGGAAACACAAGGCTGAAAAAGGAAGTGGGTTAGTTAGACCGAGACTAAAGTCTGATCACAGCATACTGGCATGTTGAGATGTGGGCTTAACATCCTACATATAAATAATAGCCAATACTAGGAATGCCTGCTGTCAAACAAGAGACAGTCACGTTCACACTGCTGGGTTGATGGACCCAAGATAACAGTAAGCCAAAAACCTACACCATGTCCTCTATGACAAGGCGATTTTAAAAATAATTATTTCTTGCTTAATTTTCCCCTCACTCTGGCACATTTGTAAAAGATTACTTTTCAAACAAAATAACCAAGGAGAGTTCCATTTTCTTTCCACTTGAAAAAAAAAAATGGAACATGATCAAAGTAGGCTGACTGGAAAAGAAAAGGAAACATCCAAGTTACCCAGTGATCACAATTTTGGAGATTTGTTGACCGTCACACCACTATGTGAGGAAAGTTCTAGAAAGTCTAGTTTTCAGTTTCCCTCTGGGTTGACAGATTGTCATCTGTGACGCATTACGCAGCTCACCAGAACACCAAGAGGCTCGGTAACAAAAGCTCACACCAATAAGGTCTGAGGAAAGTGGATACCTTCCAAGACAAAAATTGCTGGTTCGAGGGCAGTACGAGTGTAGCAGGAAAAATGTGAATAACTTGAAGCTTGTTAGCACAAACTCCCCCTCACACAAAAAAAAATGTTTGTACATTTATATTTATTCTTACTACATTTTTGCAAACAATGTTTGCATTGACATTTTAGTACAAAAATAAAAATCCATAAATTAAAGTCAACGTTTTCACAGAAAACTTCATAATTGGTCAGACCAAGTCATTATAATGGTTAGACATAACTGAAGACACAGTTCACACACGTGGAGTGAAAAATCGATCTATTGCTCAAAACACACTACAATAGTTAAATAGCACCAGTAAACTCAACTAGTATTCTACAAGATATTTTCATAATGTAACAAGATGACCATCTATAGAAATACATTAGTCAAACCATGCTTAACTTGCTACATATGCAACAGGCAAGTAATGGTTCAGATAAATATGTAGAATATAAAGCAATGATTGCTTAGTAAAGACAGTTCCTCAGCCTTGCTTGGTTAAAGTCAGTTAGAATAAAGGACGGAGCATGTTGGAGGCTCATAACGTGAGCAGGGTAGGAGAATTGAGGGAGTCTGATGGTTCGTTGCTGCTGTTGCCATGCCTCTGGAGCTGGCCAAAGGTGGGGAAGACATCACTCTCTGGGTACGTGAATACAAAGGAAGACGTGTAGGTAGTGCAGGCTGGTGTGCAGGTGACAACAGGTGTGCAGAGTGGTTCCAGGTCCAGGTTGGCAGGTGTGAAGAGAGGCTCCCAGTCCTGAGAGGCGTACAGTGAGCCGGCCAGGTCAACGTCTGGCACGGAGCGCGCCGTCTCCAACTCTGTCTTGGTTAGGAGCTCCAGCGATGCCTCCAGAGATGGATCCAGGTCTGAGATCTTCACTGTAGAGCTGCTGAGGTCAACAGAGGGGCTGGGGAACATTGGAGAAGGGGTGGTGGTTACACCAACCGACTCGGTTGGTCTGGAAACCCCAGAGGTGACGGTGCTCTGGATCTCAGAGATGGTTGAGGCAGGAGAGGCGCAGGGTTCAGGGAAGGTGGTGTCCATCTCACCGGGGATCTTGCAGATGGGTCTGTGAGCGGCCAGGATGAACTCAAGCCTCTCCTTTTCCTTCAGCAGGTTAGCGATGTTGTTCTGAAGGGCCGACTTCTCATCCTCCAGCTTATCGGTTTCCTGCCAAAGCAAGAGAACAGCTCATTAAAATGATCCCATGTCAGTATTCGGTTTCTTGTGTGACTGGCTTTGTTGATAAAGGATGCCTACAGAAATAATGGAATGCTTACAGCTTGCAGTGTGTCCGTCAACTCCCGCCTCCTGTTGCGGCATTTGGCAGCTGCCATCTTGTTTCGTTCACGACGAAGTCTCCTTTTCTCGTCTTCCTCAGAAGGAAGCTGCAAATAGCAAGGGGGATAATATATGTAATTTTTCCATCAAAATGAACACAGGGGGAAAGACAGGGAGAAACCGACATTAAGCACGGTCTCCAACAAAGTTGTTTTAAATTAAAAAAATATTTACCTGATCCATTATGCTTCTCCTGCTGGTGGACTGACTCTTGCATCCACTAGTCTTGACAATTCTGGATCTGGAGAAAGATGTGTTGGGGTTCGGGCTGTAGGGATGATTCCTGCCGTTAGATGGGGCCACGGAGGACACAACAGACTGGACCATCCACTGCAAGTCCGGGCAGGAAGAGATAGCCGTGACAGTCGGTACGAAAGAGGCACTTGAAACCGACAGGTCGGTAAAGTCCTAAAGTGCAAACAGAAAAGCGTTCAGTTTAACCACGGTACAGACACTTAGAATTATTTTACTGTATTTCTATAAGTTTTTCTTACAAAACACCTAAATTATTTAAGAACCTGTAGAGTTGGAAGATATATTCATGCACCGAAGAGTCTCAAGAAAGTGTACAACTCATCCATCTTAAATTCTAATGTAAGCATTGTAGAATAAAACGTGTGCTAATATTGCTGGCTACGTACCTGGGGTTGACCAAGAGGAGATGCCACGCTGGAGTAAACTCCGGCGGGAGACGAGTAGTACGCCAGGCTGTCACCGTTGGGAGAAGCCGTACTGCAGCGGGAAGACGAGTCGCAGTCGGTTCCAAGACTAGTAAACATCATCTTTTTAGAAGAATAGAAGACTTTCTATTATCCGCTCGGAATGAGTCGAAGACGTTAAATGTAGCGATAAACGTATTTAGATGACAGGAGAATCGAATTAATTTAGCTTCCCGAAACACTAATGATAGTCGACGCCGTTGCGATATCCAAAGTTTGACTGTCTGACTGCCGAGCTGCGAGGGTTTTTATAGTACTCCTGGAATGACGCAGTAGTAGGGAGGTGTCCTCAAACACTCGAGCATAGATTTTATTTCAACACTTTAAAAACAAATCCGCTAAAAAAAAGGCGACACTATATCTTTTATAAAATTTAAAATCTGTGATCTCGAAAATCTTTTGCCAAAAAAGAGTACACGAATATATACAAACGTTTTTTAAATGTACTGATTTACGTACCGTTGTCGTTCCATAGCAGGGTATCCCACGACGTCATTTGCCTTATATGGATGCATCCTGAGGAGGCGGAGCGATGATGGGAAACACTGTGCAGGGTGTAATAGTTACGTAAAGACAGGGGATCTGAAGTTTTGTGTTTGCAGTGAAGTGTTGTCAATGACAAAACAAAAAATGTTTTCATACAATTCTTATTATATAAGTAGGATAAAAATAGATTTTTCTGCTACCGCAAAAGATTTAGATTTGGTTTCAATAAACATTGGGCTGTAACTGAAGCCTATTTGTACTTACTTTTTCATTTTTCATTTTTACTTTTTCCTTTTTATGAACATGTCTGATAGACTACTGAGAACTATCCCCTGTCTGTGTGAAATCATTGCTAACATCTCCGCGACAGAGAGGGGATTCCTGCGAAGAATGTGCAGGTGTGTCCTAAAAGGCTGACATCTTTTTCAAAGCGCTCGTTGACGCCTTTCTGCGTTTAATCACGTATCTCTTCTTGATATAAAATCTCGCTCGAACCACCCTGTTTAATGTGACGAGGAAGCACTTTTCAAATTGATTGAAAGATATAGCTCTGTCAAAGAAAATGCGTTAAACCGAGTCGGGAATCAACGGCCGATATAGGTTATTATTAGCAATGGGTATTTTAGTATTTTGTTTATTAAAACATTTTTGTTTTACGTTTTGAAACTATTATTTAACTTATTTTTGTATATTGTCACACTTGTAACATTGGTGCAATTGTTTCCATTATGTGTCGTTAAATGTAGGTAACGATTACAGAAATGAATGTTTTGTTATTTATTAACAAGCGAAAACAGCCATATCAGCGATCCCATGGGACATACTGCTCCGCCTCGCGGCACATGTTTTGTTTAACAATCCGTGTTGTCTGGGCAACGCCCCTCCCACTGGCGTCAGCGACACGGTACAGCCTGCTACGCAAAACTGTAACTAACACACAACACCTGAGCACGCAGAGCGGTGGAGAACGCCACAAACTTCAAACTTTGACCTATCTTCATTTATGATTATTACAGCGCAGTTCATGTATGGAGAGTTCATCTTTTAGAGCAGAGTTTTCGACGAATAACAATAGGGAACATTTCAAATGCACACAGTTAGGCAATATAAGCCATTTTCAAAACATAAATGTAAAATTCCTGGAGGTAGGGACTTCAGGCAGTCTAATTCGCGTTCAGGTAGCACGACGCAGACAGACTCACGCTGGCTGCACTGCGCGGGACATGCCTGCGAATTGCCAGAAATCTACTAGGGGCGTGACTGCTGGGAAATACTTGGACACCACACAAGGGAGGCCCCACTCTCACGCTGTCCAGCGAAAGCAGTGGGTTACCTCATCCCATTTTGGTTAAAGATAGATATGAACACAGGGGTGGTCGCGAGGAATAGTCTTCCATTAAACGACCTCCACATGAGAATATGGGTTGCAGTCGTGAAAGCTTTATTACTCTAAAATGAAGTTTAATTATTTATTCGCACCAGTATTGCAATACAGAACATCACTCAAAAATACAGTTCACTTTAAAATATATGTAGATATTTGGTGACGATTCCGTCACTTGAATGTCATTTAATTAAGTCAGATAAGACAAAAATAGACAGCGGGTCTACTGCAATAACGCTGCGGCTGCAGGCGCCTCTCCGGAAATGCCATATATGGGCACAAACCTCTGTCCTCTGATTGGCTCCCTTGCGCTAGCGACAGGTCTTGTTGCTGCAGCACTTTTGTGTGGGATATTCATCATTCAGAATGATACGAGCCACATACAGAAATCCTTGAGCAATATCTGTACCTGCACGACTGTGACCCCCAGGCGTCAACTGACGAACCTATCTACAATATTTTGCATTAATATTTTTAGCCAACTACTTCGTAATATTTTGTGACGGATATGCTGTTCATAAGCTTGCATTAATATAATGATAAAAGCTTCACTGTGGTGACATATATGCACATAGATAAATGAGTAAATCTAGTTTACAACACAAAATAAATACTTATGTAAAAGTCCACTGGTGTGTTGATGTATTTTATACATTTTTATTTATGGAAGGCTACATAACCTGCACTTTAAATACAGTTTTACTGCCCTTCATTAAACCTCCGGTAGGTTGTGGAAAATGCGGATGCCAGTCATTGTTACACAATAAGCGGTCACACTCGGTTATTTACCCGCATTAGGGAATGCAAAAGACTCGGGCTACAAACAACACGCGTAAAATGACGTAGTTCACTTTATTCACTCTGGAGAGAGCACTCGCATTTCATTATATAGAAGGTACATTAGGAGACACATTTTAAGCATTTCTTTTGGAACATATTACCCCGGACTGCAAATGTGAAATTTTATTTGCACAGCTATTATTTTAAACACCACTTTCTGACACATTGAAAGAAATTGTACGATTTCTTTATTGCTCTACCCCTCCCTACAATATACATGGTACGTTCTCGTCTCATAGATTTCATTCATAAAATTCTCGCTCACTATAAAAGAAGAACGCTGCCGAGATTCTGTGTCTTCAAGTGTAGACTAGTAAATGTACTCATAGCAAACCTGCAAAATACAGCATATATTTGGCTGCACTATTTGAGTGTATTTCGTAGCTTGCAGATAGCCTTATTTAGTTGCATACATCCTTTGGTTGCAGTTTAAGGAGATGCCTAAAAACGTTTCATCGTCTCGTGCTGCGCTCTGCCAGCTGTCTGCAAAGGATTCGCTCTCGCGCGCACCAGCGGCAAAGACGAAGAATGCGCAGGTATAAATGATGTGAAAGATGATAAAATAATTGAAAAATTAATTTGCTATTAATTGGGCATATAAAGACAAATAAAAAAAAACTTAAGGTAAAAAGGAAACGAATGTTTATTAGTAGGTTTTGTACCGTGTATTTGATCCTTCATTATTCATTACTTGCTTAAATCTTTGTTAACTGTCGTGTCAGTGTCTGAAGGTTTGCGAAAGCTGCTTTACAGGTGTAGTGACAGTGTGTTGTGCGCATGCTCAGGGCCAGCGGTGTGAAAGCGGTGCAACTGCCAGTCCCTTTGTCCCGACGGTCACTGCTATCGCCACGGCACCAGCTCTTAAGTGGATGGTCCTGTCCACTGACATTTCATCAGTCAGCCCCTGCAGTGGTGCAAAGCAGAGGAAAGCACAGACCCCTGAGTGCGAAGCATGGTCCTCGTCTCCCCAATTGGGCCCTAGGGTCCCTACAGGCAGGCGGAAGACACAGAAAGATCAGGTATTTACTGCCCAGATTTGGAGTCAGACTTGCAACTTGTATAATTCATCAAGTACAGTTCAAATGTACAAAATTTAATTTGAAGGAAGCAAATTTTTTGAAGGAAGCAATTTTTTTTATTTAAATCTGTCTGCTGTGGACTCTAAGATGTACATTAACATTGCTTTGTCACACTGGAGAGTGATCTATTTATTCTTTTATTTAAAACAAAGCTCACCCCAGAGGAAGAGGAGAGACGAAAGGTTCGGAGGGAGAGGAACAAACTTGCTGCAGCCAAGTGTCGGAACCGACGTCGTGAACTCACAGACAGTCTACAGGCCGTATGTATTAATTAGACACATAACACATTTACTCTTGATGTCAGTATGTATGTAAAGGATCAGAGAAAAAAAAGTTGAGAAGAGACCTGAACTCATGCTGCACAGGTCTGGAGTCTCTGAGCATATTTATGCATTATGTATTTAAACATGCATTTAGCATGTATGTAAGTGTGAATGCTAAATACATTATTTACTACTGTGCAGGAGACAGACAATCTAGAGGAGGAGAAAGCAGCACTGCAGGCAGAGATCAGCAGTCTGATGAAGGAGAAAGAGCAGCTTGAGCTCCTACTGGCTGCCCATGAACCCCTCTGCAAAATCCATGCCAAGATGGAGCAGGAAGAGGAGGAGACAGAGCAGGAAGAGGAGGAGACAGAGCAGGAAGAGGAGGAGACAGAGCAGGAGGAGGAGGAGACGGAGCAGGAAGAGAAGGATGTCTCTGAAGAGCCTCCCCCAAAACAGTCCCCCATCTCACTGGAGGATCATACCCCTGTGCAGGCCCCTTCCACCCCTGTTAACTTGGACCAGGTGGCCACCTGCACCCAGGAGCTGGACCCCGACTTCCCCATTATCTCGGGAGACTCAGACGTGCTGCTGTGCTCCAGTGCTGGGCTGGAACCCTACACCGACCTGAAAGATGTGCCCATGGAAGACCTCAGCTCCAAGATGGACGGAGACGATGATATGGACCTGCTGGTACCTGACATTGACCTCAGCGCCTCCCTGGGCCTGACTGAGTGGGAGACTCTGTACATGACGATGGGGGGCAGCTTGGACCCCCTAAGCACACCAGCACTGAGTCCCGACTGCAGTAGCAGTGCTGTGCCTGTCTTCGACTTCCCTGGTTTGAATACCCATGGGTGTGAGGGTAGCAAAGGGGAGACTGGTGGAACCAAAGCAGGCAGTGATAATTCCAACCTGCTGGCCTTATGAAGGCCAGAGCAGAGACAGGCTGGGGGCACATCCAGTATATAGGATGGATCTACACTGCTCTGCTACTGCATGCCTGTCTCAATGTGATGCATTTTTGAAAATGGAATGGGGTCATTGAAACACCATTTTGTCCCTTCAGAACGAACTAGATTACACAGCAAAGCATCTTGAGGAGAATCAAAATCGGTTCTTCCACAGGGACAAACAGGTTTGTTGAGGTCCATTTTTAAGTCTGCATAGATGTTGTACGCATCATATGTGCTAAACTCACATACTGTGACAAAGTAATCTCTTCCAGATGGTGACATGTGGAAAATATCGATATTCATCCTTTAGGTAGAAGTGTTTGATGGAGTAATTTATGCACTTTTGTATCATGTGGCCTGAACCATGTCAGGTTCCATTTTGTTGTTGGTCTAAATCTTGTGCTTTACCATACAGTATGTTGCCAGGGCCAGTACATACATGGTTATTGCAATATGAGGTTATGATCCTGGCCTTTGACACCACATTGCATTATACCAACCAAATTTCCAATACAGCACTAACCAGATTTTAAATGTATTGGTCATTAGTTAAAGAATGAAGAGCACAATTATCAATTATCAAGATCTTGCTAATTAAGATATTGAGATCTTACCATTGTGACGTTCTAGTGTTCATACAGTTCTTTTCACAGTATTATATATGTTGTGATGAATATTGTTATTGTCCAAATCTGATGAATGTTTAGACCGTTATCCACCTTACTCAGCTGCAGATGTCTTAGTGTGTATGTTGAAATACTCTACCTGGAAGTGCAGTTTTAAAAATTAAATGTGACTGGTTTCCTGTGAGAATTGTGTCATATGTCAAGATTATAATTGTGTGTTTTATATTTTTATTACCTTCAAATTATGCCATGTTTACAAATGTGCAAAAAATAAACAAATAGATAAATTATGTTTACAAATGTACAAAAAATAAACAAATAGGTAAATTATGAAAAAAGACTATAATGGCTGATGAGTATTATTTGCCTATTATTGTTGTGTTGGTAGTAGTATTACCTTTATTATGCCACTTGGTTTTTATTCTCTCCAGAGCAGAAACTGTATCATATTACAAGAATAATAGCAAGCTCGTAGCCTACAATACCCACTCGGTGAAACTGTCAGTTATAACAACCTTCTCTGGTATCGGCATGTAATCTGTGCTCGGACAAAGTGGAGCATACCAAATACGACAGGCTATTTGTAGTAACATCGCATTTTTAACTATAAGATATGTTCCTATTGCGATAAAGCACTAACGTAATATTAAATAATGCATTTATTTTAAAACAACAGGTGCATTTAAGGAGCTACCTGAGTTTAAAACATATCGACCCACAATCCTAACATTCGGAATAATCTATGTGCAGGGCACGCAACGTAAAGGTTATTACGTCAAAGCGTATTTGCGCGGTACACGTTTTTTTCTATTTCCATGCCCATATTTAGAAACGACTTGGTGTTTTGTTTCTATGGTCACGGGGCTTACTGCGCTACTTGTTTCACCATGGCAGATCTTTCCGGAAAACATGGAGAGGAGGCAGAGAGAAAGACCGGAGCTTGCCGGTTACGGGAGCCAGCCCTGCGAAACTGATCTTGGCATTTTCATAATGCATCGACCCAACTATGGTGTCCCTATATATTTTTTGTCGGTCTCCAGTGATTCAAATACGTTTTCTCCTTGTGTTTTTTTACTTTGGCTTTCTAGGTTACATAATTGTATTTAAAGGCGACTGGGTTATTTTCTCCCTGTATCATCAAAGTGAACAGCTCTGACTGATTTACGTGTTGCACACGGATAACCACCCTAGTTTACGTTTCACTTTGAAAGAGTAGACAGTGCAGTTTATTTATTTTGATTAATTACTAATTTAATTTCATGGGATTTGATACTTTCATCGGATGGTGGCTAAAAGCAGGGTGAACGAGTCTGCAGATATTTTAAATAAGTTAACCAAGTTAGCTTCATTATGAGTGCGAATGATACGATGTTTTCGGGAATGAATATCATCTGACAATGTGCAACACGAGGCGCTCACAACAGCAGACGGGAGAGTTTGTATACATGCAGACAAATCGCCAAATCTGTAATACATTTTGGCACTGGGTTAGACATTTTTGATGTAACAAGCAGTGGCAGGGTAATATGATATTACAGTCAAATTTGTCTTAGTTTTTTGTTATTTAGGAAGAAGATAAGGTCCTTTAGTAACAACATAGCAACCGCACTGAATCGTTCATGTCAACAGCAAACTGGATTATCCCATGTCTCATTTGATTGGCTCTTGGCAAGCGTGTCACAGCGCTACAGAGTTTGATGTATAGGCTAGACTATTTCTCAGTAGGCCCACTCGTGCGAGGTTCACGTGGTATTTAGTGATTTTTCTTTCTTTCTTTCTTAGTGATTTTTCTTTCTAACTGTTTTTATAAATTCAGAATTCGCACAGTTGCTTTCAGAACGTAATCTTGTACATAATACTTAAATATTACTGGATTATAGCATTTATATATACCTATTTGTAACATCTGCATATTGTGCTGGCTGCTTTTGTTTGGATAGCCGTGTGGAGACCTTGTGTGGATATAGAATATGAAAGCACTGTTGCATGTGTACATTTTCTTTTGAATCTTTTTTTTGCTTGGAGTTTTAGTTCTCTTGCACTATTGGTGTGATCATTAGACTTTTGTAGTGTCCTCTGAGCAAACATTTCTGTAGCAGTGCCAAATGTACAATTAAAAGTTGCATGTCTGCACGCACTGCCTCAAAACCTGGCATCTATAGTTTTGTTAACACATGAACTGCAACACTAAAGCCAGGGTTACCAGTCTATGGGCTTGGCTTTAACAACAAAAGATGGCTTATGCAGAAGCACACGGCTCTCCTCGAGAAACAACTCGCACTCCTGCTGGGAATGAGGTGTTTCTGTAATGGTAGTGTCCATTGAGCATCTGTCTTGCCTGAGGGAGGGGAAGGAAGGGCTTGGACAGGGGAGAGCCCATATTCTGCAGAAAGGCACAGATAGAGTTTACCATTCCCCCTCTTGCAGTTCATCACGCGGACATAGCACTGCTAGTGCCACCATGATCTTTAGTTTGATTCCCATGTAGCCCATATACTGATAACAACAGCTATAATTTCCAAGCACTTCATTGGTTCACTTGAAGATTTGGACAAAGATATGTGTGAACGTAAATGATGCCTGGTTGAAGTAGTTAAGAGCTGGTCAGGTTTTGTTCTTAGGGAACATTAACTGTATTATGTGATCCCCCAAATCCTAAGTGCTGAAATAAGGTCTGTGTGAAGTGTGATTGGTTGTTTACATGGCTGTTTGTGGATCTTCACTCTGTGCAGATCAGTAAAAGGATGACAAAAAGTATTTAAATGCACCAGCCAATATTTTTGGAATTAGAAGTTAAATGTTTGCTGTCCACCTGCACAGTATTTGTTTTTGTTCTTCATATTCTGGGCCTGTGACAAAGCCAGACATGCCCACTCAGGTGAAACTGGCTAACTCCTACACAAACACTCCCCCCCTTTCTCTCTCCCGTCTCTCGGTCTCTCCCCTTCTCCCTCTATCTCCCTCACCTCCCCCCACTGAGGAACCAGAGCCTGATAAAAGCCCTTTTCTATTCAGCTACTGCCACCCACTGACCATGCAGTGACATGTGCAGTTCCAGAAATGGCTCAGCGTTGAAATTTTGACTTGATTAAATCTGAGTTCTCAGCATATTCAAAATTTAAATTTTCATTTTTTATCTACTGGAACACATCTATAGCCAGACTAGAATCATCTATGAATTCCAGTTTTGAGAGTATTAAAAGTGTATATATACTCACTGGCCACTTTATTAGGTATACCTGTCTAACTTATCATTAATGCAAATGTCAAATCAGCCAATCACATGGCAGCATCTCAAATCAAGGCATGTAGACATGGCCAAGACGATCAATCTGATATACTCGATTGGCCTACACAGTCACCAGATCTCAATCCAATAGAGCACCTTTGGGATATGGTGGAATGGAAGATTTGCATCATGGATGTGCAGCTGGCAAATCTGCAGCAACTGTGTGATGCTCTCATGTCAATATGGACCAGATTCTCTGAGGAATGTTTCCAGTACCTTGTTGAATCTATGGCACGAAGGATTAAGGCAGTTCTGTGTCAAATTCTGTGGATTGGGTGAAACCATTGCTGTTAGCAACACTGTGAATCATTTTGTTGAGACATCTGTAGCATTTGTAATAACTTGATAATTGGCATAGCCACAGTGAAAGACGTTCTCATTCTACAATAGCCAGAGTGACTCCTCATGATTAGAAACCTGTTCATTCATCACCAGTGTCTAACACACACTGCACACCTGACCTCTGACCTTTACATTCCCTCATGTGCTCCTCAGCTTCCCAGCAGTTTCAGTGCAGCTTTTAGCAGATTCTCTTGTCCTTGTCCTTTTTGTTAAGAACAGAAATGTTCTAATAATACTGCAATCCATTGCCCAGTTCAGAGGGATAGAAATATCCAGTCAGCAGACAAGACAAGGCCAATTATTCATCAGTCTATTAATGTCTGTTAATGTTTTCAGGCTGCATGGCTGAGGAGAGTCAGCATTAGTAATCTCCCCAACCCCACACCGACCCATGTCTGCTGACACTGCACCAGAGTGGAGCAACAGCATAATGATGTTCTCTATTTTAAAAGAAAAGGGCTCCCAACGGGAAAAGGGCAGGCAATGTTTTCCAGTGTTAAAATGCACAAAGCCATCAGAGAGCGACCCTTCAGGTGTGAAGGAGGGTGTTTATATTTCACCTCTAACGTAGGTCAGCATGCCATTGCTCAGAAGAAGAGAACAAAGTCTTTGGATAATGCTTCAAGCTCCACACACCACCAACATCTTTGTACAGTTCCACAAGGCCTGCACATTTGTTAAATGGTGCACAACTCTTATGTACTGAATGTAGTTTTATGTTTAGCACACCCCATTAAACTAAACAGGTACTCAAACCTTCAGGCAGCAAAACAAAACAAACACAGAACAACCTTGTGCTGACTTGTGTTGTAAGGTTTGAATTCTTGCTTGTGGGTTAAATGTCTTTTTGGAATTATATTTAAAATCAGACAGATGGAAATTTCCATCATTTGTATCAGAGTTAGTTACTATAATAATGTACATGAATAATGTCTGCTGAAGTTATTTTTGCAGCAGATCAAGAGGAAGTCGCGCATGTGTGTGTGTGTGTGTGTGTGTGTGTGTGTGTGTGTGTGTGTGTGTGTGAGCGCACATGTGCAACTGTATAACGCTTAAAGCAAAATGTATACATTTCTATGCTAAACTTAAAATTGTAAACAACATCTGTAAGAAAACCTGGGTTTGTACACAGTACAGACAGTAAATTATTGGATGACCCAGTGCTATCAGACTTGTGGTATGAAACCTTCACGATAGGCTTTAAGAAACATTTACATGTCAGAAAACTTTGTTACTTCAAATATAACAATTATAACGATGATGATGATGATGATTACGACGATATGGCTGTTGCTGGACTCGATTTTATATGCTGCACATGCTTGTAAATTCAAGCGTTTTAATGTAAATTCAAGCTGGTAAAGGAGTAGAACAATTTGTAATTACTCAGACAGTATTGTCGTTGAACACTCCACTAACTCATAGACTATTACTTACTGGCTTATTAATGCGTGTGAATGAGAAATCGTGAACAGATGATGTTTCTTAGCTTGTCGGCATGTTTTAAAATCACAAAATCGTCTCTACAGTTACTATTGTTACAAGGAAGAAACGTCTTACTTTTCACTTTTAATTATACGCCTAAAATATCATTAAGTGGGTTATTTATATTAAGTGGAACTTTACTGGAAGGGTTAACCACTCAGTTATGAACCTCAGGCAATGCTAAGCAGAAAATAAAGAGCAGGTTAGTTGCATTTACAGTCCCCCTTTTGGACACAACAGTTTCAAGAAACCTCCCGTGTGTCTGTTCTATTATGTGATGGGATATCCCGCT